>NC_056747.1:1081081137-1081256137 GCF_019279795.1 Protopterus annectens | reverse complement strand
TAGACAGTCCTACTTACTATGCAAGGGATGGCCTGCACCTGGTCCTTAAAGGCTTGGTCATACTAGCTAATACCATGTTGCCCCATAGCACTTTTAGGCAAAGTTTAGTTAATCAACATTCCAGCATTTGAAAATTATCAATATCCAAACAGATCAAATTAAGGTGGTTCTGATCAGTGCCAGAAATCTAAACAACAAGCTGCTCTATCTTGAGGCTGTCTTGCATTTGGAAAGCATCCATAAATGTGTAATCGCTGAAACATAGTTTAAATGCCCAGAAATCACTCCTTGCATACCTGGGTTTAGTGCCTGCCATCCATTCAGACCCAATGGCAACTGTGGCAGCTTATCCATATTTGTCAGAGATGATATCACCTCTAGACAAATTCACAGAGACCAACCAATGGAACTTACTAAACTAAACAAAATCAAGTATTGATTTATCTCCTGTTACAAGACACCTTCCATGACACTGCAAGTTCATATCAGGTTCCTAAGGGTCATGGATGAACTCCAAATAAGTAAGAAGTCCACCATGCTAGGAGACTAACTATCCATCAGTTGATTGGAATACCTATACCTCCAAGATATGATATGCATAGAAGTTTTTAGATCTAACAGATAAAAACTCAATGGACCAGACTGTAACTAGTTCAACTAGAGGACAAAATAGTTGTGATATTTTACTGACAAATGTCGTGTCATCACGCAAAATGTCAGTACCAAATCCCACTCTGATTAAGTCAGGCCATAAGCTAGTAACCTTTTCCCTCAAACTATATTAAGTCGCTGAAACCAATATATTTTGGAATTCAAAAACTTCAAGCACACAAATCCACTCAAATTCTATGATGAAGTCTCAAACCTTACTTATAACAACATCACCCCAGAAATTACCTTAGGAGATGCATTCAGACAGTAATTTCATAGCCATATAAATACATTTATAAGTTTAACAGTCCCATCTAGATCCAAATACAATGGTACATTTAAAAAAAAACACACTGGTGTTCTACCAACATAAATAAAACCCTCAATAAAAGGGAACAACTCTAATTAGAGTATATAACATATCTAAAGAACTCTGAGTCAAGGAAAATGTTAGGAATTTGACTAAGAATTCACAATATGCATTTATTACCTCTACTAAGGCAACCCATGAACTCAAGTTGACATCTTAAGCAAAAGACAATTACAAATCCTTCCTTAGTTATGTTAGAAAACTGCAGAAAACACTCACAAATGTACAGAACTCTTATTAAATGTCAAAATGTATTTGGACCCAGTGGACAGTGACAATATGCCAGATAATAAATTTAGCATAAGTTCCTTGGTGAGACGATTATACAAAGGCCTGTGAAAGTTACATCTCTCAACCCCCCTCCCATCATCTCTAAAGAGCATGTACTGAAAGTGCTGTCCAAGACTAAGAACATATCCTCCATGGGACCAGATAACATATCGGGCTGTTTGTTAAATAGCACTGCACATGCATTGGTGGAATCTGTCTATAAGTTAGCCAGGCTCACAGGTGATGCCACTCCATAAAGGTGGTCCTAATACTGACTCTGAGAACTGTAGGTCAATCAACCTGAAGGGTCTCATTTGTAAGGCCATGGAATACAGGAGAATAAACTTGATTAACATGGATAGTATAAATCTCATCAGGTTATATCTGCAGCAATGCACTTTTGTAAAATGTAGGTCTTATCTAATGCTTCTGGTAAACTTCTTTGAAAAGGTAACATAAGCTGTTGAGAGTAGTCATACTGTACACACATTCTACCATGATTTGGCAAGGCCATTTAACACCATCTTCCAGGCTATAATAACTAATAAACTACATACATGACAAATAGATCCCTGTGTGGTAAGATGGATAACTAATTGGATAAATGACAAAATTCACATGTTGCAAGATCTAGGGGCAATGTCAAAGAACATGAAGTTGACAGGTCTATATCAGTTTGTCATAATGCAATTGCAGCAAACACCAGATAGTTGACCCTCATTCAGTGAAAATTGTTTCAGTGATTCACTGAATTTAACAATGGCAAGTAAATACTTGCCCTACCGCACAACTTTGCCCTTTTCTCCACTCTAGTGTGATCTCAGAGTTGGTATATATAGTTGGGGGGTGGGGGACACAGCCTCCCACATCTGGGGGTGTGGGGGGCAAAACTCCCCACTTGGGTGGGTTGGATTTGCATAGCTGTTGGTCCATTGTGCTGTAGTGCAAGTATTTACTTGCCCTTGGTAAATCCAGCAAATCGCTGAAACGATTTTCACTGAATGAGGGTCAACGATCTGGTGTTAACTGCAATTGCATTGCGACAAACTAATATAGACCCTAAGCTGACCAGTGGTGTCCTGCAAGGCTCTGTGCTGTGACCACTTTTGTTTGGTATTTACTTCTATGACCTACAGACTAAAAGCAACACATATAGCTGATATGTTTATGTATGACAATAAACTGTTAGTCATTCTCACATCCACCTCTGAAATAGAAATTCTAGTAGGAACTTAGACTTGGATTGAAAATGGGCTTAAATTAAATGCTAAAAAATGTAACATTGCCACATTTGACAAAAACATATTCCCACAGATTTTGATATTGACAATACCCCACTTCAAAATGAACATATTGCTACAGATCTGCAAATTTGGGTTTATAATTCCCTTTCCTTTGAACACCATGTAGCAACGGTTGTCAGGAAATCCTTCTAACTGGTCCAGCTGATTACTAAGAAAATATCATCCAAATCTAAAGATGTTATCGTTCCCTTGTATTCAGCACTGATCACACAAATTACAGAATATAATGACCCCATAGGAATGTATCTTATCAGTCATATTAAACAGCTGAAAAGACCCCAGAGGTTCCTAACAAAAAGGATCGCAGATTCATAAGTACTTTGTAGGCTAGTGATCTGTGAGGATCTTAAAAAGATTAACCTTTCATTCTCAAGGTAGATTTTAGCCATTATATTTTGCATACAAATACCCCAGGGGCCGGCAGAGAAAGGATATGTTAGGACACTTACTTGTTGCCCCTATCTATGAGGGACATGGATGCTAAACCGTGGGTGGAGTTTTTTGAAAAAAATCAAACTTCCTGCCAGTTGCGATAGGCATACTTCAGTATTTAACAGGCATCTTCTTACTAGAATCATTATCAGATTTATCTAATTTTTCCAACACATAACTAAATCTTAGGTCCTTTATATCTTCCAGCCCTGTATTTTTTCTGCAAGTTCACTTAAGTTACAGACATTCTGCTTAAACAACTACCTGTTTAGAAGACTTAGAGGAACCGTGAAATATCCACTTCCTTAAGTTATTAAAATATGTCCCCTTAATTTATCTGCAACCTACATTTCCAGAATTGTACTTCAATGATTTATATGAGATTCTAGCCACAGTTTAAAATATATAGTAAATCAGCTATATGGGTTCTTATTGGTCTTTCCATACAAAATGTCTAGTTAATAAACTTATGGGACTCTGATTCTGGGGAAGACTCAGATTTTGCTGAAAATGTCTCTTGTTTCAGTTTTTGGTACATGTAGTAAGAATCTTTCACATTAATGCAAGTTTTCAATGCCTCTGTAGTTAGAGGAGACAATGGACTTCTCACTCATTCTTTCAGGTAGCAATTCTCCCTAGCTGCATACCATCTGAAAGAAACCAGGGAAGATTCCATGTTGTCCCCTAGTCCAAGCTTCTGAAATGTGCACGTGTTGGGGACTCCCCATGCAGCGGATGGCTGGGTCTTCTAGGTGAGAGTCTGCAGTTGGAGAATGAAGAGGTGTTGATCGATTCTCCAATGCATGCTGACCAATCACTGGCCAGAGGCTGCACATCTCTCATGTAATCGACCACATTTTGGTCAGTCACAGCATTTCATTACAGAAGGGCTGTGATGAATTTTATTATGGCCTAAAACATTTTCTCCATTTTTCTACCATAACTCAGTACCTACAGTCAGTATGCAGAAGAACTGATCTCATTATAGAGCCAGCTGCACCCATAATAATTTAACAAGTTCTGTAACACATAATAGGTTTCTTCTGTAAATGGATATTCTACAGAATGAGGAAACATAACTCAAAGCATACAGCATTGGGACAGTCACAGTACAGAAGGACTGTGCTTTTTTGCCCAATGAAAACACCAATGTAGTATACTTCTTTATAACAACACAGACACTGGAGCTAGCATTTCAGTTTGAAAGTCCTGATTATTTACACAATACTCCATTGTATATTAAGCCATTGTATCTCTGAGACACTACTCCACTTTATGATTTTTTTTTTGTTACTAAGTATAACTCCAAAATATGTGTTACTATGTGATTCTGTTAGCTTTATTACAAACTAGAACTGTGATAATACATGTTACTATATGATTTATTACTATCATTTTTCTGATTGTGCCATTATTGTTTAAAATACTGACTGTTATATTGTTATTATGTGGACCAGCTTTTCTCACCCAGCCTCCGCTGAAAATGGGCAAACTTGGCAGTCGGACAGACTTCCCCGGTAAACAAATGTTAAATAAATAAATAATTTATAGCAAATATGTTCATGTTCAGACAAGAGGAACTGCAGGTCATACCAAACTGTTTAGTCAGCATTAAAAATTAATTCACTCTCAAGTGCCCGCTCTGCAGGCTTTCCAAAGCTAAAGCCAAAAACAATATTTCTTTGCATCCAGATGTTGGTTGATTCTATTCTAGCAGAGTGGCCATCACAATAAACAGTACTTACACAGACTTCTCAACAAAGTCACATCCTTCTCAGTTCTACAGACAGGGATAAAGTAAAATATCTTCTCCTTCCACACTTCTCCAGTAAGTGCTTAAGCTCTCCTCCAGACTGCCTTTCTTCTTCCTTCTGGTATAAGGAAGTCCTTCTAGAGCCATCACAAAATCATATACAAATTCAAATTTCCCACATCCATTATACATCAGAGCACTGGACTTTAAATAATCTCATGTGCAGCTTTCCCTCAATAATTCTAAACTTCTTGCCTGCTCCTGGCTTTGTAACCTTAAAAGGATAACACACTATATGCTACATGACCACTCTAAGCTATCACATTTAAAAGAACAAGCTCACCACCATATTACATGGCCCTTTTACTGGTCAATCATCCATCTTCCTGCAATAGTAAGGGTCAGTTTTATAGGAGAGTTGCTGTTGTACCTGAATGGGAGGGTTAAAAAACAGAATGACACTCTCCATATTTTTGCTACTTTTCTCTGTCTTTCTTTATACTTCACTAATGTTTCCCAAAAAGCAACTGCTTGACCACTAATGCACTTAGGATCTGCACATCTTCAAACAAGAGATGCAGTTCCAGACAGGTATGTATTGTTATTACCAACATGATATCTGTTGCCTTCAGTGCTTCACCTAAAGCATCATAATTATCCTTAATACAGGCTGTAATCACCTGGCTAGCAGTGTGGGTGAGTTCTAGTAATTTTATTCCCTAGTTCTCCTTCAGACATCTCTGCAATCCTCTCCCTGACTTGATCCAGGAGAGCAGTTTGATATTTGATCAAATAAATCAACAGTTTCTGACTCTGAAAGCCTGACTGGCAACTGTGTATACCTTCCACCAAAACTGGTCTAGCATTCTCCTTAACTTGTCATCTGAAGAGCATGTGAGCAGGAATCAATTAGGACTCCTCCACATCCACAGACATCCATACAACTGTCACATGGTTCTTACAGATGAACTTTCAGGACTCCTAAACCCTATAGAACTTACCTGGATCCATAGAAGAATAAAAGAAAAATAAAATAAAAAAATCCCCAAAAGCCCCCAAAACAGGGTGAACAACGACAAGTTTAGGACCATTCAGGCCCAATAAATTAAAGCATCATTTTGGGGCATCTGATGCCTCATTGGCTTCCTCTTTGGAATATGCTCATTCTATAAAGCTTCTTTTCAAATAAGATTTCCTATGAGAGTGTGGCAGAAAAATATTGTCTTCTTGTCAGTATCATATCTCAATGGGGAAGAAATCTGGAAATTGTAATTTAATTCCTCCTCCTCTTCTCTTTGGGAAATCATCCTCTACATTCTCAATGTAGGGATCCCTCTTTCATTCATGATAAGGGACTCTAGACACAGAGTGATCTGAGCTTTACTGCATGTTCTTTAAAGCCTGGAAAATCTCTGAGAAATGGAAAACCAGTATTTAGGAATACCATGGGGCACATGCTGGTTTGGTAAGTACCTGCCAAATATCTGAACACTGGACATCTGCAAGAAATTTGTGGCAGGTGCTTTATCTCTAACCTTCTGAGTCCTTGTAGTTGGAACATTCATCTTAAATTGAGACCCAGACTTACAGACTTCCATTTCTTCCATTAACAGAATAGTTGACTACCCATCCTCCCTTCAGAGATTATGATGCCTGCTTCAGCCACAGGCATCTGTTCTGAAATCCAGACCATGATTATAATCTCACTGAGATGTGCCTGTTTGTCTTAGCATGATGGCCACCAAAGGGTTGGCGGTTGATATAATGGTTAATGTGTTACCTTGCAAATACAAATACAGGTTTTTATTCTCACCTTTGAAAGAGAAATTGGCTAGCCTTAAAATGGCCCACAGAGACAGGTAGCCTGGTATTTATCAATGAACCAGACGTCTTGGAAATCTGAGATATGTAGTTCAATCGCTGCAAAAATGCCTCACCAGAACCTATATCTTTAAGATTCTGTGGGATGTCTGACTCACAAGTTGTCACTTATTTTTATTTCCACCCTTCTTCTTCTTAGACCACTTCTTTCTATGGGGACATTGGAGGTCAAGGGTTAAATAAAAAAATGTCATGGTAGACCGTGCGTTGTTTTTGAAATTCTTCCACTCTAAGTAGTATAGCAGTTAATGCTTAGTGTTTAAGAAAGAAATCCCTGATAGACCTCCAGTCCTTGGCAGCATGTTCTAGACTTAGATAAAATAGATATCACATAAAAATTGAGACTACCAATCACCAATTACCACAAAAGTAAAATAGGTAAAATCCTCAATGGATACTCATCTGTTTTGTGCTCAGAAGAAGGCCACTCTATGCTGGACTAAAGAAACAATGACACTAAAGCATTCACTGAAAACTGCAGCAAGAAAGATGGTATAGGCAGGTGTTAGCCTTACACTAGGAACATCCTGATGTCTCTTTTGGATGGTTGACTGCCACACCTGCAGAGTTGAGGGTAGTAAGCTCTGGAAGTTGGATCAGATAGTAGGTATTCAGCATCTAAAGTTGCAGTAGTCAGAGCTACTGTAAACAGTGATCAAAATGAAAAGCATTAAACATGTTTACAAAAAAGATAGATAAATGTCACAGGGATCACAAGGGGAAGCTACCTACAGCAATGTCTGATATGTAAATATCACATGCAGAATGCTGTTATTCACATTCAGCTTTTACCTTAATTAGAAGTGTGCTATTGTCTAGTAGTAAGTACAGCCGAATAAAATACTTTATTTTTATGTGGAGTGCAGACTTTAAAAGTCACAGGCTTATAATCCCTAGGTTAATTGAAAAAGACTACAAACACTGTCCCTCTTTTTTATGTCTAATAGTGTTCTCAGCATACCTCTCAACCTCTCAGTGCAAGAAATCTGGACAAAGCCAGAAGTAATGGGGGACAAAGACCCAAAAATAGGGATAGATTTTATATATTGCCTCTTATAAACTTAGAAAGTTGCAAGAATAATAGGTTTTGCAATATTAGGTTTTTTCTATAGGATATGAAGTCTTAAGCTCAAATGTCTGTCATTACTTAACATTATTTAGTGACTTCAATACTCGATGATTTGCCAAAAAAAACCCACAAATTTTATGAGGAATAGACCAAAAATATGAGGCAAAAATATGAGCATTTGTTAAAATCTGGAAAGCTGAGAGGTATGCTCCTCAGAGGAGACAACTGGTTTGCCTTCTAAGCAATGGGAGCCTCAGTAGTCCAGGATCTCATGTACCTATACAAATCAAACAGTCCCACAGATACCAAAACAAGGGATCGAAACCTGTGTCAACAATAAAACAATTTGAAGAGACAGTTTCATTAGTCAGTGTCTCCATCTCTGGAATAGACAACCCCTGTAAATAGAGCAATGAGGATACACTATCTCTCTTCAAATAACCTGGATAATTGGATGGGTATTCATAAATTCAAACAAGGCTTGATAGCTCTAGTCCTGCTCAAGAGGGAGGTATAGTCTAGTACAGTAACTGACAAAGTGTAATGATGGCAACAGCCAGCAGTCATGAACTTCCGTTAAATTAATTCTGATGATATGATTACATTTGTTAAGATGTAAATGGCTTTCTATTCACAAGGAATATGATTGGATGCACTGGGTGTTGTTTTTGAATTAAAATCTTGTCACCTGACTGTGCTCACTGAATACTGTATAAAAAAGAGGTGACTATTTAACTGTCCTGTGTTTATATTAGACACGGAAGAATGAGTTTATTAAATATTCATTAAATATGTTTTAGTTTTTGTAAACTTAAAAAAACCTCTTATGTGATTAGTTTTGTATTATTGTTGGTATCATTTGGGACTGATATATGACTTAAAAAGCTAACAGTTTACTCTGCCCGCTATTCTAACTTTCTCTGCCAAATTATGTCACAGTTATTTCAAGATTAGATAACAAAAGAGGTTATATACAAAATAATATGCTGTAATTTAGCTTTATAAAACTTTCTAAACTGCATGTTTCTAGCATTTTACATTTTTGTTTTAAAGATAAAGCTATGTATTCTAGTGTAAAGAAGTTATCCTTTCTTAATTTGCTTTTCATTTTTGTTTAACTACGATGTCTGAAACTATGCCACATTTTCTTTTATTTTTAAAAATAATGAGAGCATAGAAGTTTGAAAGTAGACCTTATTCCAAGCTGTTAAGCAGTAAGGAACTGGTGTGCAGGTCTCAGGATTACCAGATCTGATCCTGAAATGGAGATATGTAGTCAGTTCATTTTATAATTTGAAAGAAATGGCATTATGATTGGCAGTCTCAGCAGACACTAAGCTGGCTGAATGGGAACTCCCACTGGCAAGGATTAGAGAAAAAGATCTGCTGTCACTCAGTCTAAATGTGAAAAAAAAACACATAAAACTAGATGAATGAAGCACTGAAGCTCATGTGACTTATCTTCCTTTTCTGCTCCTTTGTCTTCCTTGTACAGATTCTTCAACACAACTTTATCACGATCGCAGAGAAGGAAGAAGAGAACACCACTATCTATAGAACTGAAGGAAGATAGGTCTGTCTCAGTCTGTGACAGTGCATAAAGAATTGCCACTGACATTTATTTAAACAGCTCTGTTTTCCCAGCAACAAAGGTGTAAAGAGATCAGATCAGCAACCCTTCACCCACATACAAATCATCTGCAAACTGTCTTGCCTGCTTAGATTCAGGGCACCTGGGACTCTGCAGTACACATCTTGTTTTGAAACTTGTCACAATACTGTGCTGACTGAAAAGTGAAGGCTTACTGGAAGGTACCTCTAAGCTTTTTGAGACACATTCTCATGAATATTGCGTGAGCTAATTCTGCAGGGTTAAGCTGGTTCTGTGTATGTCAGTATATATACACACTCTCACCAATATTTGTGCATGCACTTGTGTGTATATCTGTGTGTGTGTGTGTGTGTGTGTGTGTGTGTGTGTGTGTGTGTGTGTGTGTGTGTGTGTGTGTGTGTGTGTGTGTGTGTGTGTGTGTGTGTGTGTGTGTGTGTGTGTGTGTGTGTGTTCATATGTGGATTGTCAGTATTGCACACCTGTTGACCATCTGTTTTATCAAACGAAGTGTGTCAACAAAATAGATGTCTACACGTAGAAGTTTTGAACGTCTGTTTTGTTGACAATCATGTGTCGACAAAATGGATGTGAATATTTGGGAGTTTTGATCATTTTATCTGCTCCCATATATATATTTCTATATGGATGCACACGCGTGCAGAAACACACACACACACACACACACACACACACACACACACACACACACACACACACACACACACGATAGATAGATAGGTAGATAGAGTGAGTGAGTGAGTGAGTGAGTGAGTGAGTGAGTGAGTGAGTGAGTGAGTGAGTGAGTGAGTGAGTGAGTGATACCCAAATTCAGGCAAGTGGGCTGTCTAACACTGACTATTTTTCAGCAATGGCCAAAACCAGAGAAATGAATACAGTTTGATATATATTTCACAGAAGTTCAGGTCAAAACTACGGGGTTGTGGGTGACCCACTCAGGAATTATTGATAAACTCACCAAATTAGGCATCAACCCCTATATCACTAGGTGGGTTGTGAATTGGCTCACAGATAGAACCCACAGTGTGAAAGTAACAGACTCCAAGTCAGACTGCTGATCAGGAATGAGTGGAGTCCCACAGGGATCGGTCCTGGGTCCTCTCCTGTTTGGCATCTACTTCTCAGAAGTCCAGGCCTACACGAAGGAACTCTGGCTGACTAAGTTCACAGATGACTGCAAGCTGGGAGCCATTAACTCCCCAAGTGATGTAGGCATCCTACAGAAAGGCCTCAATGAGACCAATGGCTGGTGTCGAAACCATGGCCTTAAGCTTAATGCCAAAAAATGTGTCATCATCCCCTTTGGGAAAAACTCAGTTCACACTAATTAACACATTTATGGGAGCCCACTGAACACTGAATGCATTATAAGAGATCTAGGGACACAGGTTGACAGCAACCTCTCCTTTGACCACCACATTGTCACTGTGGTCAGAAAGTCCTTCTATGTGAAACATCTCATTACCAAGGGTTTTGCATCCAGGAAGAAAGTGGTCATCATCTCTCTCTGCTCTTCCCTCATTAGACCAATCATTGCGTATAATGCCCCATTTGGCATGTACCTCACTAGACACATGCAACAGCTGGAAAGGCAACAAAAGTACCTCATGAAGAGGATCCTAGGCCTTAAACACATATCCTACATGGACAGACTCAAAAAACTCCAGCTGTTCTCTGTCTCATATTGTCTACTAAAAGGTCATCTCTGCTTGACTTAAAAAACTGTGTCTGACCCAGCTCTGTTAGAAATGCTACATCTAAGGAAATCCCAATCCATCCACACCACATGCTCCAGAGACCTCAACCTCATTACCACAATCAACAGAACATGCTGGAGGGAAAGATTCATAACCAAGAGACTGCCCATGCTCTGGAATAGACTTCCCATACATGTCAAGCAGAGCACCTCACTGGCCTTCTTCAAGAAAAATCCTGATGAGTGGATGGGAAATAGAAAGTTCACCCCAGGGATCACTCCAGTGGCTCTACTTGATAGAGGCACTGGGAACTAACGTCAGGCGGCATGATGCCAGGGTACTTTTATGGGCTAGGCTTGTAAAGACTCCAGGGCCATTAGCTTAGTACACACCTATGGACCTATGAATCAAATTTGCAGATGACTGCAAACTAGGTGCAATCATTGAATCCCCAAATGATGTTAGTATACTCCAGTAGGGTCTCACACAGACCAACAACTGGTGTATTAGTCATGGCCTCAAACTAAATGCAAAGAATTGCATCATAATTCCCTTCAGCACAAACAATGTCCCCTCACACTATCAAATCAACAACAATACCCTAAGTACCCATGAAGTGGTAAGGGATCTGGGATCAAAAGTTGACTGTGACCTTAACTTCAACCACCATGTGTCTACTGTAGTAAAGAAAGCTTTCTCTGTAGCAGACTTGATTATCCAGCCCATAATTGAGTATAATGCCCTGTTTAGCATGTACAGTACTTAGCATCTACAGTAGTTAGAGAGACCGCAGAGGTTTCTAACAGAGAAGATAAAGGGGCTCCAGCATGTGCCTTCCGCAGACTGAATAAAGTCCTGTCACTGTACTCTGTATCTTATAGACTTCTTATTTCTTAGGGGAAACTTATGTCTGGCCTACAGAGCAATCCAAGACCCAAACCTAATGAACTTGCTGAATATCCATAAATCAAACAGGACTACGGCTACCTGTTCCAGGGACCTAAATATGGCCTGCAACTTAAATAGGTCATGCTGGAGGGACAGAATTATCTCCCATTGACTGCTGCATCTTTGAAACAGGTTACCAATTCATGTGAAAGAAAGTACCTCTATGACACTGTTCAAGAAGAACCCGGATGAGTGGATGGGGCACCATAAATTATTACCAGGGATAGAGCCCACACCCCTCCTGGTTATGGGCAGTCATCACTAAATGCAATCTTGGGTATTGACTAGCATTTCTATGGTATTACATTGGGATGAAAAGGCTAGGCTTAAAATGACCTCCAGGTCGATGCCTAGTAATCGCCTATGATCCTATGAAACATTTAAAAAGAAGTACACAGATTTAGTACAAGTGTTTATTTATTTACTTATTTATTTATGTATTAATTTTTTGTTTTTGTTGCCATTGCATTTTTCTTCCACAGATTATAGTTAAGCTCCTTAGCTCAATATGATTTTTCCTGTGTCAGTTTTCAGCTATTTGACTAAGTAGCATTCCTATTTTCAACTTTGTCTGCCAGTTAATTCACTGCATTTTCTGTAGCACTTGTAACTTAAAGGACCACAGCAATGTATGTGACTGCATTCAGGCCACGAGCAGCATGAAGCCATACAAGGATGTACATACCACTACTCTGATTCAGTGCTTTAAGTAATAAAAGTTTAATGTCATGTTGTGTAGATACACAATAAGCTGGCAATCGCACTGATTCATGTAAACAGCAACTGTAACTGACTGTAGAAGAAGGTAGAATTCAGATCAAATAGGTGAAGCAAAGATAATGATGCAGCATACAGAAGAAAATCTGCTGACCTACATGGCAGATAATGTGAGTATGGGTATAATTTTGTCAAAAGAAGAATAGTAAGTGATCACGTATGATGAAAAAAGGCATTGTACATTATTTGTTTTATAAAATTATATATGCATTGTTATATGGTACAAAGTGCAAACTAAGATCAAATTAATATGAATTTTTGATAGCAAGGTATATAAACTTTTTCAAGGCAGTAATTACAGAAGAAAACTGAGATTCCATGAAAGTCAGGTGCTGCATTATGGAGTGCCTCTGTGGAATAGTACAAAACAGTTTATTAAAGCTTATTAATCCTGTGCATTATCACAGCTTCCCCAAGATAGCAAATTAGCAAGAAAGAATCAACAGCAAGCTAGACAAAGTGTTTCAGATATTTGCAGGCTTGATGCCTGCCATGGGTGCCTTTAAGAGGGCAGCATGTTTTAGGGAGCCAGAAACATTATGGGACTGTGATAAGAAACTGCATTAAAAAGAGAGAGCTCACACGCATGGAATATGTGATACAGGCTGATACAGCTCTATATCTTCTGGTAGGAGAGTGTGTTACTGCAGCCAGTTGACAAAGACTTTCAGAATCACTGGAAGTAGAAGAATTTAAGGTTATTAGGCCTGCCAGAATTAATGTGAGTTAACATTAAGACAACAAATTGAGGAAGAGTCAGATAAGTCCCAAGGTAGATGAGAGGGGCAGCTATATTCATGTAGACTGTACTCAGCATATGAAAAGGATAGATTCCTAAAGCAAATGACCATGTTAGCATGAATTCATGGAATGGTTACCTGAATAGCATTGAAAAGTAAGATGCTACCATATGGAGCCACAAAGCAAATCTCATACATTGTTATTCACTGCTATGTTTCCATATGCACCAAGCCTGCAGAGAGGCAATGTGGTACCTAAAGCAAGCAGACATATAGCTGGATGAATTATTGCTTTATTTAATCATAATATGTATTTATCAATTTTTTTGGTAATTAGGTCATTAGGTTGGACTGAGGACATAATTCTGACATAACAAATGTCAATAGCCCATATATACAAAGTATAATATACCATAAATCTAGTGTTACAAATAATGTAAAAGAAAAAGTAACACGACAAGCTGTAAATCCCACTGGTACCAATACTAGTTAACTTGGATGTGCTAAACAATGCACAATGTGAACATAACATATGTTTATTACTTTTTCATATTTATGGGAGAAATAAAACAATTAATATGTATTTAAATCCTAAACAGTATCCTTAAAGCATCTACATTAATACATTTACTTTAGGCATTGATTCCTAATTACCATCTAATAAAGCATTTGCATTCATAAACTGCATTTATGTGGTCCTTCAGTTAGACTTTATAGCAGGTTTAGCTCATTTCTAATTTCTGCGCACAGCATATTTCAACATACTGGGTCATCCCACGGTGAATGTAATTGTTGCAGAATGAAGTTCTAGAAAGGCAACATTGTAGAAGAGGTAACCAGGTCAGGGAGAAGTTAAGGGCATGCTGCTTAGCAGGGGATGAGAGGCAATTTATGTCATTTGGCTAGAGAAACATCATTTGGAGAACAGGAGTAGAGTTGGTGAAGGCAAGGGTGAAAGTGTATGTGGTGACATTTCTGAGGGGCAAGCAGAGCATGGTGCAAAGGCAGAAACCTCTGATCTGGATAGAGGGCATGTGAAAACAATCCCAGGGGATGCAATTTCCTCAAGAATAAATACAGTAAAGACAGTGCGTGTGCTTGCATGGAGTTGAAATAGTTGTTGAGATTACCTGATACTGTAGAGTTTTGTTATATTTCTGATGGGAAGAGATGAGACTAGATAAAGAAATTAGAGTGTACAGGGATATTCATTGCTAAAAAAAGTCTTGCTATAAGAGTAAAGTAATTGCAGTTGGTGACATAGCTCTCAACCTTCCATCTCCAAAATGAGGAACACTAGTCTTCATAATGTGGAGCAAATGGGCAAAATGTGGAACACATACCAATAGTGTAATAACAACTTCAGTTAGGAAGTTCATATGATGGCTAAAATATGCTGGTTTTACTTGAAAAAAAGATATTTTAATGAATTAATATGATTCATTTCTATTTACCATGAATATCAGTTAAAACATTCCTAACATTGAATGGGTGACAGACCCTTTCAATGTGGAACTTTGAGGAACATGAGGTTTTTAAGATACCAAATTAGGTATGTTCCTCATAATGAGGTACACTTGAGAGGTATATTGGTGAGATAGAAGCTTTTTCTCAGAGGTGGGGATAACATGTTAGAGAAATGTAGTGAGAAAGCCACATGGTGGGATGCAGGAATTTCAGTTCTACAGAGTGTAGGTGGGCATAGCAATGTGGGAAAAAACGAAGGGTGATAGTATAGGAGGCTGGATCAGAGATGGAGTTTAAGCCCTACGAGTTCAAGTTTATTATTTTATTCAATTCATGCACTGATAAAAATAGATGCACATATAAACAAAAAAAAATACTCATAAAAAAGACAAAACAAATGAGTAAAATGCAGTAATGATGAGGTCACAAGGAACATATAAAATAAATAAATCTAAAAACACATGCACATAATAAAACAACTGCTCAATGGATCATCTCAACTGATTAGTATGTTCATTTAAATAAGTGACTCTTAAGTGACCACATGGTGGAGCACTGAAGCTTCACAAAACCACCAAAGCAGCCACTTTTAAGGGTATGCAGAATGAAAGTTAAAATGACATTTCTAGAAGGTTCAGACCATATCCTTAGAACTACTGTCAATCTATCAGTGGTAGAGCAGAATGAAGAGACAGGGCAGTCTAGCATATGCTGTTCTTTAAAATGATGCAGGGTTAAATAAATGAGGGCTACAGCTTCATGGATTGTGTGTGAACAGATACACAACAAGTGTAGGCCATGAAGAACTGACATAATATGATGGAAATGTAATGTACCTGTTAATAATTGGACAGAAGTGTTTTGCACAGGCTACAAGACTCCAAGTCCATAGCCTGGAACTGAACTCTAGATATGGTGAGATGCAGTACACCAGGTGTGATGAAACAAAAGCAAAAATAACCAGTCATGTCCTCAAGTGACCATAAGTACTTAATTCAGGAAATATTTCTTAATGAATTCATCCACACTTGGCAACAACAGGTATCTGATTGAGTATAACTCCAGTATCACATACTTTAAATCAAGCCTTTTATCTATAATACATGGGATTCAAATTTGAAGACTGAAGGTTCAACTCCACGTGGGTGGCATACAGGAATTGTGATCAACCATGGAAAATATTGTAGACTTACTGTGTTTGGCCAGAATAATAACCACTATATATAGGATGTAGTCTAGATGTTCCACAAGGGGGATCCAAAACTGACAGTCCTGATAGAAGGTGAGATACAACAATGCGGCATAAGCAAATCAGTAACACTGCATCCTCCTCCTCTTCAAATAAAAATCACACAGAAGCAGCAGATAGGCAATGAAAAAAATGAGGCCCAGAATCAAACCTTGCAGAACACCACAGTCCAGGTGGTAGGCCAAAGAATAATTAATGTCTGAAATACTCCACTGTGAATTATTAGATTTGTAGAAGGCAAACAATCCAGAAGAGTGAAGAGTTTGTGATACCACAGTAGTTGATTAAACAATCTAGAAGTATCCAGCACTCTGTGAACAGCTTCTATCAGACCACGGATGACTAGAACAAAATAATACCTTTCATTTCAAGCTATGAATAGAACATTATTCTGTCAAAAGCAACATCTTAGCATGTTAGTAGGATCCATGAATTGCTGGGGGGGGTAACATCCTAAGATGTAAAGAACACATGGGTGTCAAGAGTATAAAGTTTGCAGGTATGAGAGGAATATGAGTATAATAGGTGCAAACTGAAAAGGTTCATTAAACATGTGCAAACCATTTTCTTCAAGGTATTGCTAACGAAAGTACATTTGGGTGCAGGGCACTAACTTTCATGGTTATTAGGGTCTAAAAATGGATTATTTAAAACTGGGACAACTAAGCTCTTCTTGACAGGAGATGGAAAGATATCTGACTCAACAATCAGATGATTGTAAACAGAACAGGACTCAAGACTGCCATGCATAATATGACACATTTGGTGGTACTATAGTCAAGATCATGAGTTGCTTGATGCCCTCTTGACACTAATGAATAAATGCATTATAGTTAAGCAAAAGAAACAGTACAAGACCTGACAGTATGGCTGACTGGACCTATGAACTGCACAGGGATTATCATGGTTACAGTAGAAGGCTTAACAAACACAAGCATAGCTATGAAGAATCCACTGGCAGGTTTTCATTCTTCCAGTGAAAGAACCTTTCTGGTGGCAAGGCATGCTGAGCTTCCTAGAGTTTCAGCCATCGTGAAGAGCACTGCTAGCCTATCGGTCATATCAGAGAGATCTCTGTCAAGATCAATACTGCTTTTATAAAGGAGACCTCTGATTGGAGTAGAGCATACTGCTCATCCAATCAAAACCTGTCTTCTAAGCAGTAGGAAATGTATAAGCAGTTTCTCCAAACTTTGCATAGTCATATGAAGGTAATGAAGCTGGTGGTCATGCCAAGATTTTAGAGCTAGAAGGCATACCAGGCTAATGCAGCAAGGGAAATTGCATTGCATTTAAATTTTAAGTGAGAGACTAACCCAATTTGTTAGCATTGTTTGTCACAAGACAGAAATGCAGAATCATGCCTCTCAACCTCTTAGAGCAAGAAATCTGGACAAAGCCACAAATAATGTGTTGACAAAGGCCGAAAAATAGGAGCACTTTTTAAATATCGCTCTTACAAATTTAGAAAGTTGATAGAAGAGCAGGTTTTGCATTAGCATGAATTTTTTGAAGAATATTGTGTGAAAATCAAATATTTGCCATTATTTTCTGACTTCATTTCTCAGTGATTTGCCAGTGAGTTGCCAAAATTCTACAATTTTATGAAGAGACCAAAAATATGAGTCAAAAATCTGGAGATTTTGTGAAGATCTGGACAGCTGAGAGCTATGTGCAGAGCAGGTTACAGTACATCTGGGAAGATTATTATAATTCATGCAGTGTACCAGTTCATGAATAGGGGAAGACTCTTTAAAGGCTTGATTAAGAAATGAACCAGGAAATGGACAGAATTGAAGAACAGTTTCACCACCAGGTAAAAAAGCCATTGCACCACCCTAGAACATCCAGTCCAAAGTAGACTCAGACTGATAGTTTATAGTGATGATTACCTGAGTAGAGACCATTTGGGATATACAAGGCTATTTATCAAGGAAACCTGTAAACTCATGAAGGAGAAACCTCAAACAACCAGGTTAGTGGTAGATGAAGAAAAGATACCTACAGTTCAATACTGTACCCATGATGTACTTAAAATAGTTGTATGCTCCACTTTCAACCTGGAACAGATACAGCTGTGAGTAGAACAATTCCACAACATGCACGATCTTATACCACCATTCATGATGAATAACAGAGAGCACGAATGCATAATTGCTACCAGATTGTAACTGAAACTGTCATTAGGCCTGGTCTCTATTATGATTTATATGTTGTAACTCTGCAGCATGCCATTAATAATAACAACTTGCTTCTTATTGATAGACCTAAAACTACAATTTGGCTATGACCGAACTGTCTTTAAACCTAAAGGACAAACTTAAGACAACATAATTTTAACCTCACAAGATTTAAATGAAAATTCAGAATCATTACATCCATGATCAAGGCCAAGCCAATACTGTTTATAATGCATGCATGATGGCTCTGATACTTATTAACAACATATGTGTCCCAGACAGTGTGTACAATGATAAGCTGCAGTAGGGACCCCAGGAAAACAGTGGTAGACCAACTCATGGTCATATTAATATATGAGCAAGTGCTGTAAATTAATCATGCTTGAGCCTGCTGGACAGTCAGTGCAAATCCACACAGATACACACACTCTCACACACACACACACACACACACACACACACACACACACACACACACACACACACACACACACACACACACACACGCACACACGCACACACACACACACACACACACACACACACACACACACACACACACACACGTCAAAACTAAGGTACTGATCTGTTGCTGTAAATCAAGGCTTCAAATCTGCAGAGAAAGGTCTTTTGGTAGGAAGTGAGGGGAAGTATGGTTAAGGGTGGAGGCTAGAGATGGTAATAAGGCCACAACAACAAATAAGCATATACATAAGATAAGTGAAAGAGAGGGAATTGATTACCAAATCAAGGATGTAGAACAGAATGGATAATGGTTTATGACACATACACACGTATATCATTCTGAAGTATCTGAACATGAAATTTAGACAGAATAGGTGGAATACAGAAAAGTAACAGGATTTACTGAGTCACATCAGCCCTGGAATTATCAGAGTTTCATCAGTGTACATGTACTACAATATAAATGTCATAAAAAGCATACTTCTCTAATCCTGAAGGATATGAACCATTTGCTCTTTCCAGTTATACTCTACCTACCACTCCTTAGCAATGTGAGACATAGAAACAATGGCACTGATTACATTAGGGAAGCACATAACAGGTGAGTATTACACATTTGTAGAATGGAATAAGAAAAGATAAATACAGGATTCAGGAGATTTCAACCCATTAACCTCTTCACTATCATTCTATCAGATATTGACTTTACAAGGTGAACAACAAAAACAGTTACAGTGGTGGTGTCAGGGAAACATATTAGGTGATTGTTACAAATTTACAGAATGGAGACAAAAATGTTACAAAAAAATTGTTCACTCCTGAGAGGCATTGAACCCTCAGCCATTACAGCTCTGCAAATCACTTTATTAACAAGCTGAGCCACAGAAATAATCACACTGAAGTTATTATTAAAACACATAGCAAGTAATTGATAAACATTTAGGAATGGAAGCTGAAAACTAAAAAAAAAAACAATTCTACAACTCTGAGGGAATTGAAATATTCAACTCTGTGCATTAATAATCTACAAATCAATTCATAAACAAGCTTAGCCATGGAAGCATTTAGAATCAAATCATAACATTTGTTCTATATCATATTTGTGCACTGTTATGCAATAATGCTCAGCTCATTTGCATGACTTATGTCAGGTGAAGCCAGTATACATAGTGCATGATATTGGCCGGACCTCATTGTTGTTATACAATAATCAATACCATTTTTTATTTGTTGAACATGGGCATAGACAGAGGCTTATGTAACCAGTCCCACAAAGAGATAAGTGATTTGGAAGCCCTTTCTGGGAATGTGTGTAGTGTGGTTATCTATTTTTGACCAGATTAAAGGTTGGAAATGGAAGTATATGAAAGAGATAAAAAGGGGAGGAAGCAGAGAGTAGACGAGAAAGTGGAATAGCAGGAAGATGCTGTTTTGTGGGACAGGTGCCCATTTTATTTTTATGAAGGAAAGGGAAAGTTGGGGAAGAAAGCAGGGGAAATCACAGTAAGGTAAGAGGGGTTAGGTTAGGTAAGACATATGTGACTGACAGGGTATGGTGGTGACATAATGAAGTTTTTCAGTAGGCCTTGCTGGTAGGGTGAGTGCAGGTCACTGATCTTCTGCATATGACAGTAAAAGAAATGGAGAGGAACAAAAATAAGCCAAATACTTCTATGTAAAAGCAGGATAGTGATAAACAGGCCAAGGAAAGAGAAATACAAATAGAATGAAAAAGTGAAGTTCTGTCTATGTTGATAATGATGCAGTTAAACATAATATAATTGTTGAATCAGTAAATACTCAAGAATTTATAAAGCCTGTTTGCATATATGCACACAGGGGAGACCAGAACCAACAGCCATCATCACATACAATCTATCAGATAAAGGATTAATGGGAGAAACTATTTAGACAGACTAGCAGGTTAGAGATGCAGTCTGATGTCTGAGACTAATTTACATATACAAAGTAAGTATGTTGCTGAGGCATACATATTTCAATCATAGGTGATATTCAAAGAAAACAAACCTCTATTTTATATTGAAAAATGTCCATAATTATGATCTTACATAGATGTGCCATTTAATGCTGCAGGGATACTATTCAGACAGAAAAATATACATGACATATTTTCCTGATAACACAACTGATGGAAATCACAGGCATCCTCACAATGAGAGAATAGAGCAGTAAAATCACAACCCACTTGTTTGTCTATTCAGGAGGCCCACAGAAACACACTTCAACCATCAATAGTCATACTGCTATCTTTGAACGATGTCAGTACCGACAGATGTATGACTTGTTTATGAAAGTTATATATTCTTTTTTAATGACTACTATTATTAGTATTGAAGACATTACGAAACATGTATGCTCACCCAGGCACTCTCTTAGTTGCTCCATTGTGCTCACTTTCCTTTCAATCTCTTCAGGGGCTAGAGACACAAAAAGAGCATAATGTAAAATTTGTGGATGGCATGCAATGGCAGGTTATTTGTGCAGCTTAAGTAATTTATACTTACTATCCAGAGGTGGTAACTGTTGTTTAACTTCATCCTCCCATTTACTTAGCAAGTCAGGAAAGAGGTGCTTCATGTTACTGAAATGGTGATGGCACTGTTCTACCATTCATGGGATGCTAGTAGCACAGGTGGAAGCCTTGCCTAAACTTTTACAGGCTTCAGCCTTAAACTCAGGATCAGTATAGCACTCTTCCAGGAGCCTCCAGATGTATTTCTTATGGAGGATGTCCAGACAAATTTTAAACTCTTCTTCACATCACTTGTGTTATCAAAAAGGAGCATTAACCTCAGATTCTTCAGCTTCAGTAATAACCACAAAACATTGCTATATCCAAAATCTCAAAGGCAATACACAATTGTGTGCAGAGCTCAGTGTTAAGGAAGATACCTATACTGAGCCAGAAGATATAGCAAACCTACTGGCCAAAAATTCAGCTTCAGCTTTACCCCCTTTCCTCCTCAACCTTCCCTAAGGAAATACCATCAAATATAACTCCCCTTGCTATTACTAGAGAACAGGTCCTTAATGCTCTCTGTGAGGCCAAGAAGACTGCCTCAATGGGCCCAGAAAATACCCTAGGATGACTTCTAAATAGCATGAAACATGGCTCTCTGGAATTGCTATTTAACTGTAGCCTCTAAACCAGCTGCATGCCTCACAAATGGACAACAGCATCAGTCATCCCTCTGCATTAAGGTGACATCTGCAGACCCTGGAAATACAGATCCATAAGTCTCACAATTCTCGTATGCAAAGCCATAGAAAGAATTATCATGGAAATGACCAATAATGATATAGGAAACCTCCAGACGTTGGACCTAACCCTATTTGGTTTTGTCAATTGCAGATCATGCCTACTGGTCTTGGTGAACTACTATGAGGAGGTTACCAAAACAATGGATGAGGGCAAAATGGTTTATACTGTCCCCCTTGACCTGGTGAAGGCATTTAACACAATACTCCACTTGGGCATTGTTGACAAACTCAGGAGATTAGGTACAAACTCTTATGTCATTTGATGGATAGCCAGCTGTTTCACAGACAAGAAGAAGTTAGAACTGCAGCATCCACCTCTATAAAGGGGCCAGACACATGCAGAGTCCCTCAGGGATCAAGTCTTGGGAATGCACCTTTTTTGACATTACCTTCTGTAAAGTCAAGGCCAGTGTTACCTCTGGCTGACTAAATTTGCAGATGATTACAGATTAGGAGCTGTTATTGAATCCCCCACAGATGCAAATGATCTACAGGAAGGGCTGACACAGACAAATAACTGGTGTCAGAGCCATACACTAAAACTAAATACCAAGAAATGCATAACAGTATCCTTTGGGAAGTCATCCACCTGTGATAAATATTATATTAACAGCACATCTCTAACAGTTAACCCAGTTGTCACAGAATTGAGCATACACATATGCATTAATCTAGTCTTTAACCTTTACATGTCTACAGTAGTGAGAAAATCCTTCCATGCTGTAAACATATTAACAAAGGCATGTCATCTATATCCAAGGAAGTAATTATTCTACTGTATTCGGCATTCATCAGACATATCATTGAGTACAGTGCCCCCTTTGGTATGTAGCTAACTAGTTGCATCCAAGAATTGGAATGTCCACAGATTTTCTTCACTAAAAGAATACAGGGTGTAATTAACATGTCCTATCTGGACTTCCTCAAGGCCGTATCCCTGTATTATGTCTCCTACAGGCTGTTGAGGGGAGCTCTATGCCTGGCATACAAGGGATTGTTAGACTCCACCCTAATGAACATCCTGCATTTCTGCAAAACAAACAGTACTAGAATTACCCATTTGAAAAACTTAAACCTTAACTATGATATAAATAGGACCTACTGGAGAGACAGGTATTTATCCCAGAGATTACCCCTTCTCTGGAAAAGGCTTCCCATTGAAGCAGAGCTCCTCTCTAACCCAGTTTAAATGTAAGTTGGACAATTAGATGGGGAAAAGGGCATTCATCCCTGGTTTGGCACCTATGTCTCTCACAGACAAAGGCAGCCTGTAAACTGTTTATCTCTTAGACCCTTGATTGTAAATGTAGCATATCCTAAGTCCCTGCTTACATTTATCAAGGTTACCAGAATGTGTCGGATGTTTGGAAAGCATGGCCAGGCTTAAAATGGCCCTTGTGGTTGTTAGCCTAGTAAACACCTATGAACCTATGATGTCTCATGCTGAAGAATCTCAGGGAAAAGTGGCAGGGGAAATGCTACCCAAAATAGTTTTTATGCCTCTTCATCTGCCGTGCAATGATGGGCATTGACAGATACTTAATTTGCTTCAGGATAGAAAACTCAGGAAATGTAGATTCTACATTATTATGGTTCCACTAGCACATTAAGGAGTGAAACATGACAGTACCTGTTTATACTGTTGAGTACACATGATTTACATTGACCCAGATGGCTAAGTATGACATGACAATTCCATCATGCCTAAAATGATAGGCTGACCCCATGAATGCAGTGCTGGCAGCATGGAGTTAGGTGTGTGCATGGCACAGAGGTGTAACCTGCACCATGTTTACCAAGTGTGTCCATTGCACAAATCAAGCCATTCAGAAACAAGTTGAGCTCTAATTAGCATAATCACTGTGCACAGAGGAGCCAATCTTTCATTACAGAAGTGTGACAAGAAGCACAGAGCTTCATCACACTGCTGAAGAAAACACTAGCACAGGCATTTGATTCCTGCATAGGATAACTTTGGAGAAAAATTACTTCTGGCTAAAATATCTGCTTGAATAAGTTAAGTCCTACTTCTTACAAATCCATTCCTTTGTAGAGCAGTTGGTGTTGAGAGCAATTTACCCTGCTGCTTATAAGAGATGTAAGTTTGTCAGTGCTTTTTAAATATGTTGGCTGAAGTGGCTTGAGGGCTAAATTACACAGGTACTGTTTGTATTACTCTGCAGGACTGTTAAGCTAAATAGGAGACACACCCCTCTGCTCATATTCAGAGTACTGTTCAATAATTGCTTAGTGTTCTATGCCTTGCACATATGCCATAACCACAATCTGTCAAACAGTGTTATTGTAATGGTCAATTGCTCTTCTGTGATTGTTTTGTGAGCAATATGTGTTTGGTACACCTGCTTTCCTGACATTTACTTAAAGCTTGTGTACACCGATATCTAACTGTCAGACACAAATACATCATACTATATGGAACAGGAGGATAGTAATAGTATAAGGATTTGTATGTCCCATGCAGAAACATAGCTGTTAATTATGCTATTTTTCATGCCAAAAGAGCAATGCCTAGAAAACAGGACACACAGAAAAAATACGCAACCTAAAATGGCTTGAAGTTACCAAACTACCTCGCCTTTATCCAACTAACTACAGCTCACAAACTCATTCATAATCCATAATCCATGTGCCCTGCTCTAGCTTCTGTACTTACTTTATTCCATCCTAACAGACCACTCTGATCCAACAATCAACTGTTCGTCAATGTAGAAAAACCCAAACTTTTGACTGGCCAAATGCTTTACTCCTTTACCATCATAAAGGTTTGGAACTCACTCCCCCCAACACTTATATCCACCCCCTCAGTAACCCTCTTCAAGACATCTCCAAAACAAGACCTCTCCTCATCTTGGTTGTGCGCATGTTAACACCACATCTCATATAACCTAACTTCAACCAACACACCTATTCTCACCCCAAATCTACTACTCTGGCATCCTCCTTTTACATCCACCTGTCTTTTTACTTACTCCGCCTCTCTATCCTGTCCACTTTTCTCTTCTACCAACCTCCATTGTCCTATCATTGATCCCTCCTGTCTACTTCCTTCTCTTCCTAACCGTTATAGACCTACCATTGAACCAGGCAAGACATTCAGGTACTCTCACAGACTACCTTAACATCATACCACCACTTATATCCACAACAATAACCACTGACTTTGCTGATTCCTGCAACAGGACTCACACAGCCTATCACTCAGCTATTACACCTCATAAACGTGGGAACTGAGTTTTTCCCAAAGGGAATGACGATGCATTTTTTGGCATTAAGCTTAAGGCCATGGTTTCAACAACAGTTGTTGGTCTCAGTGAAGCCTCTCTGTAGGATGTCTACATCTCCTGGGGAGTTAATAATGGCTCGCAGCTTGCAATCGTCAGTGTGCTTGGTCAGCCAGAGTCCCTCTGTGTTGGCCTGGACTTCTAAGAAGTAGATTCCAAACAGGAGAGGACCCAGGACTAATCCCTGTGAGACCACTCATGACTGGTCAGCAGTCTGACTTGGAGTCTGCTACTTTCACACTGTGGGTTCCATCTGTGAGTCAATTTGCAACTCACCTAGTGATATAGGAGTTGATGCCTAGTTTGGTGAGTCTATCTATTCTTGAGTGGGGAATGGTATCCAGAGGCCTTGGCCAGATTGAGGTAGGCTGTATGAACTGCCTTGGCCTCATCCACAAAGATGATCCTCAAAGAAGTCAACCAGGCTGAGCCGGCATGATCTACCCTTCACAAAACCCAATTGCATGGGATCCAGAGTTTGGAGATTTCCTATATCCATGTTAATTAGGTCCATGATGATGTGCTCCATAGCCTAACATATCAGACTCATCAGGCTGATGGGACGATAATTCCCAGGGTCTGTAGCCACTCCCCCTTTATGGAGAGGAATGACTGTAGTCATTCTGTGGGGACAAAGACTGAGGTGATATAGTGATTGAACAGGGCACACAAGTATGGTGCCAGTTCACTTTGTAGTTCATGTAGAACGCAGCCAAGCGGTTTGTTGGGTCATATGGAAGCTGTATTCTTGGCCTTGGACAATGCAGTTTTAACCTGTGCTGCAGTAATGCTGCGTGCCTGGCATTCTTCCGGTATTGTGATTGGATCTTTGGGTAGGGGGGGTTGTAAAGTTGGCACTGAATCTGTCGGCCAGTATGTTGCCAATATTTGTTGGCTCATTATAGGAGGTACCATTGTGCAGTAACTCAGAGCAAATCTGGGTATTGCCGTGGAGATTCTTGATATAACTGCAGAAGGCGTTGTGGTTGTTTTTAGTGTCTGCCGCAATTCTGCCTTCATAGCTAGCTTTAGAGGTTTTGATGAGGGATCTCAACTTTTTATTGAGGCTAATAAGGGAGGTTTTCCAGTCTTGGAACTTCACCTTTTTCTGCAACAGTTGTTTCTTCCTTCTGTTGTAGAGTTTGTTAACGGCAGGGGACCACTAGATTGGCTTCCTTTTTTTGGAGGAGAGCGTCTTGGTTCTGTTGAGTATGGCTAGTTCCATGCATTTATGTACATGTTCGTACAGTGCATTGGTGTATGATTCGGTCATGCACCTATTTTCTATTTGCATGGGTGCCATGAAGTTAGCCACCTCTGTTTGTAGAAGCCCAAAGTCAGCTTTAGAGAAATTTTTCATGGTGGTTACCTTTGCTGGTGGTGTGGGTGAGATGTGGATTTCCATGGTAATTAGTTTGTGGTCGGATCTAACCAGGGCAGAATTGACTATTGGTGTGGAGCAATGGTTGCCCATGTTAGTAATAACCAGGTCAAGGATGTTGCTTCCTCTAGTGGGGTTAAGAATGAGCTAGTCCAGTGCATTGGAATTAATGAATTCCAGGAAGTGTTGGGCAAGTGTACTGGTGCATGAGTAGTTTTCTCAGTTGATGGAGGGGGTTTTTGAAGTCACCCAGTATGAGAGTGTTGGGTTGGACCATAATAGTTTCCAGGGTACTTAGGAACATGGAGTGAGAGTCTTGGGACATGGTTGGGGACCTATATCAGTCTACGATCTGAATTGCCATCTTACCCAGTGTTAGTTGTACCTGAAGTATCTCTGATGCGTTATGCTGGGCTACTAGTCTGGAGGTGTGCATATACTTTATGAATATGGAAATGCCACCACCTTTGGAGCTTTGTTCCATGTTCTGGGGCCATATATGTATATACTCTGTATTGCTTGTATAATGTCTTTGATTTGATAATGATTACTTATGTACTGTTTTTTTCATCAATTGTATAAGATGCCAATAATATGTTCTAAATGTCTTTATTAATGTAAATTTTGTATTGTATGTGAAATGTCTTATATGTGGAGCTTTTCTCCCCGGGACTTCACTGAAAATGGGCACTTCTGGCCCAGCTGGACCATCCCAGTAAACAAATGCAAATAAATAAATAAATGTTGTATCTGGTGTGCAATCTACATCTATCAACTGGCCCAAATTTTCAGATGCTGAGAATGAGGTGTTACTACAAGGTCTACATCTCCATGGCTGATTGTTCTTTGATGTCCATGCAGCTGACCAGTTTTACCATGACTATGCCCAAGCAGAAACTGTCAGAAATATTAACGCAATGGGTGGTCAGGACCTTGGCTATGAAATGGTCTGCTGCAGGGCCATAGATATGATCTATGATGACACCCACAGAGAAGAAGCCATGGAATGGGAGCATAGAGCAACAGGTGGTGGACCATCGATTCAACCATCTTGTAAGGAGATGGAGGCAATTCTGGCCTCTCTTAAAGCCAATACCACTTTTACAGAGTTCAATAGTGTGGTGCTGGATGTTGGAGCTGAATTGGACAGGCCTCACAGAGTTTCCACTGTGAATGGTCCAGGTATGTGTTTCTATTTCATTGTATCAATAGCTGCAAATCCTCTTCACCTCCTAGTTACTATAAGCTTCTTTAAATCTGTCTGATTTATGGTATACAGATACTTCAGAGATCCCACAACATGACCATCTGTACACTCTATGACCAGTTTTAGTTTTAGCATGTTTATAGTTGTAAACATTTCAGTTGCAAATGCAGTTATGGTGCTGGGTCAGACTAACACCTGGTAATTTTAGCTTCAGTGTATTCACACATGGTTCTTTATCTGGCAAAAGCACTGTGGAACTACCCAACCTGATGCTAGAGGATCTGTCACCCCTGATAATGATGGCATGGATGGTATGCTATAGTCAAGGGGTGCAGAATGTGTACATTTGGCACAGGGAATATGACCACCACATCCCTTACACAGACCATAGACACAACCTGTCTATGCCTGTGGCTTCCAACACTACAGAAACATCTGAGAGAGGACAAGAGGGCAGGTAGATGGGCACAGTATTAATCAAATTTACTAGTGCCAACTACACAGATTTTTGCATCTGCCCCATAGCACTTATTGGTCCATAGGGAGATTTGGTAATGGTGCTTGTTAGAGACATTGTTACTACCCCCTCTGAGGTATCTGTGTCAGTGGCCATAACCCAACATATATGTAGGTCCATTGTGGAGGCGCAGGCTAGGGCCATCACAACCATGGCAGAGATAATGACAGTGATCCAGGGTGTGCATGCTGACCTACAGCAGAGTATGTTTTGTAAATACAATTTGTTGGATAGACTGAATGTTTCACACTGGACCATACAATGTTGTCTTTGTCTCCTGAGAAGGGCAAGGAAAAATGTTCACAGCTGGTCATCTGCTACATCCGCAGATGTTAGCCAACATGGCTGAGGACATGTGAGATCTTCCTCCTGCTAGCAGTTCTGTAACCACATCTATTGTAAAGCTGTCTACTCTTAAGCAAGGGAGTTTCCATGGCCATGGCCATCATCATACTGAGAATTGGGAAGCAAAGCAAGAAGGAATAGAAACACCACCAAAAAAGAAGAAACAGACACATTTTGGAGAAATCTCTATGAAGACCCTGTGGAACATAACAAAAATACTGAATAGATAGAAGAAATAGAAGAAACAGTAAGATGTTCTAATGTACAGGATATGAAATTGGATGAAATAACATCCAGAGAAAGTGAAACAAAATTAAGAAAAGCTACTAATTAGAAAACCCCAGGCCCAGATGCAGTACCTAATTTCTGGTTAAGAATATTAACATCTTTACACAAAGATTAAGCGCTGAATAAAAGTAATTTATATGCACACCTTGAACACTTGAACGGACACCACCTGATTAACAACAGGAAAATGATACTCTTCCTTAACCTACAAGCTATCAAAAATCTATTGACCAATAACTATCCTTCTGATTATATATAAATTATATACTGGAATTGATGCTGAAGAGTTTACAGTCATATAGAAGAATACTCCATCATGGCAATTGAACAAAAGGGTAAAAAAAGAAAGTCATATGGAACAAAAGATTGTTTGTTGTTAAATAAAGTCATAATGGAGAATTGTAAAACGGGAAAGAATCTAAGTATGAAATGGACTGAGTACAAAAAAGCATTTGACAGCATCCCATGTTCATGGTTAAAGGAATGCTTACAGATGTAAAAGAAATACCCTATATTGATGAATTACATTATAGTGACTATGAAACAGTGGCAAACAATTTTGCAGTAAAGCCATGATAAATGACCAATTGTTATCCCAGGGATAAAAATTCAAAGGGGGGGGGGTATTCCAAGGTAACTCTTTGTCGCCGCTGCTCTTTTATCTTGCCCCTAACCCATTAAGCTGTCTACTTAACAGATTAGATTATGGTTGAAATTTGGCTCTCAGACAACAACAAAGTGTAAAGACATCTCATCTTCTTTTTGTGGATGATTTTAAACTGTATAGTTCATCAGATGAGGAGCTGAAAGTACAAATGGAAGAGGTCCAAACTTTCTCAGATAATGTAAGAATGTCATTTGGTCTTGATAAATGTGCAGAAAAATAAAAACAGTGAAAGGAAGAGAGCTGTAGCACCAAGAAAGTATCAGTCTTAAGACAGGAAAATGATATCATGGAACTTGAGCAGGAGGGCATATATAAAGGATTGACAATAAAACATGAAAAAATGCAAACAAAACTTAGTAAGGAATATTTTAGAAGATTAAAGTGAATACTGAAAACACCCCTGACATCTAGGAACAAAGTCTATGCTATAAACCAATTTGCTCTTCTAGTTCTAACTTGCAGTTTTGGGGTGACTGATTGGCCTAAAAGGTATTGGATCAGTTGGACACGATATATAAAACTGATATATAAAAATAAGTGTACACCAAGATTCTATATTCCTCATTCTGAATGAGGTATGGCTCTCTTTGAAACTGATTACATGTATAGATCTACAATCTCAGGACTGCATACATATCTGCAGTGGCGGCTGGAGACTTCAAATCAAAGGGGGGCTGCAGGAGGCAGATGAATGAGTGAGGTCAATGGGAAGGGGTGCAGCCAACTAGAAAGGGGAGGAGCTATGCTCAAAACCACAAAAACTAACTTTAATTAAATACGCTGCCCTGGGTGCCAAACCATCATTATGAGAGTCCAATCAAGACAAAATGAAGTGCAGAAGAATAAAAATATTTCAATGCATTGGCTGCATGACAGCTTACTTAATATCTAGATGGAAACAAAAAGGTTGTGAGGCATGAAAAAATAAATTACTTTTTAAATACATTAATGGAATGTCAGTCAAAATCAAGTATAAGAAAAACAAGCAGCTCTCAACTCAAACCACTTCTTGCACTGCAGTTCTAATTATAATTTATATTCAGCTTTATTAAAGTACCAAGTAACATGCTGAAAGTAGAAATCTCTGATGCCCCCACTTGTAAAAATGTTCCTTATCCAAAAAAGACCTGCTGCCTGACAACTATCTACTTGTTTCATGGGGAAAACATGATCAAAGTAAAAAATGAAAAGCAAACAAGAAACGAGCTCAAGATACATTGCTTAAAGGATTACTGTACAGGTTATGGACCACACATGATTGGCATTCTGTTTATGGGTAAAGCCTGCAGAGATGACTGGAAGTCTCCAACAAGTGTAATGAGCTTCTTAAGATAATGTAACCCTGTCCTTTATTACACATACTGTCATATGCATTTCAATACCCAAGGCTTATACATTATCTAGTTAAATTTTCTCTGCATGGCAGCAACAGAAAGGCTTTCAATGCTGGCAATTCTTTAACAGTATGCTTATTAAAGCTTACTTGCATCTTACGGTCTCAGACAAGCTTACCTGATGGTCATTAAAGCATTGCTACTTAAACACAGAGCAACAGGCACTTTGAGTAATAAGCATAAACCAACAGTACATAAATATGACAAACCAGACCATTCTGCAAAATCAAGGACAGATGAAAAGCCACTGTAGTACTTGTGTCTACCTTGGATGGGGGGATACTCTGCACATTTACACTGCTTAACTACACCTTGCTTTGCTTGGACACATCCAGAGTCATTACATGGGGGAGTGGGGTGCAACAAGTATGTCACAATTTGAAATGTCTCCGGATGACTGTGATGGCCCTGACACATTTGTCATTCCTCTCAACCTCAGAACAAGAAATCTGGACAAAGCCATACATAGAAGTGAGACAAAGGCCTAAAAATAAGGACAGTTTTTAAATATTGCTTTTATAAACTTAGAAAGATAATAGAATAGGTCTTGCATTAGTATGAATTTTATGAAGGGTATGAAATCTGAAACTCAAATGTCTGTCATCATTTTCTAACTTCAGTTTTTAATGATTTGCCACTAATTTGCCAGAAAGCCACAATTTTATGAAAAACAGACCAAATATATAAGGCAAAAATCTGGACATTCTGCGAAAATCTGTAGAGTTGAGAGGTATGCTTGTAACTCATGCAAAGTTTTTAAAATGCCCCAGTTATCAGTTATAAATATTTTTAATACCTTCATTACACATACTAAAAGTAGTGACATAGCGTACAGTATTATTATTCCTAAGGACCTCAGTTGTCTCCATTCCTACTGGGGCATTACCAAAATATGGTCTAGCTACAGAGTTCCTAGATGCAATAACATCTTGTCTAATAATGGCTAGTAACCTAGATTCATAGCCACTATCAATAAATTCATACATTATCTCATCCATTTGTGGTTCACATCCACCCAAATCAGTATTCAGCCTACTTATTTGTGTCATCTGTGCCTTAACAATTCCCTTAAACACATGAGAAGAGTGCATGCTCTTCCTATGCAGGTAGTTATTCTTATGTACATTCTTTCTATGTACTGACTGAGGTATGTATGTATGTTAATCAGTCCCATCATAATTAATGGCAACATCTAAAAATTCTATGCTACTCGAGGAATTATGCATGGAAAATTTCAGAAAATTAGTGCTATTATTCAAATAATCAATGAACTGTATCAACTCACCACTCTCCCATTCCCAAATCAGGAATACATTGTCCACAATGCTTTAAAAAAAAACGCACTTTACCTACATGACACTCACGACCATTATAAATATTTTCATTTTCCCATCCATTTAGAACTAAAGTAGTAATACTTATTATCAAAGATAAAAAATATTTTTCTCCAATACAATTTCAAGCAGTTCACATAATGTCTCAACCTGTTTACCTGAAATCTGGCCATAGTTACATAAAAATTACTTAATGGACAATATTCCATAATCATTTGGTATCACAGTAAATAAAATAATGATTTTATATCAAGTACAAGTCTCTAGGAGGAGTTGGTTTACAGAGCCTATATGAACATATGATATACCATACGTACCACCATCAAGAAGAAAAGATAAAGATAAACTCTCCCTTCAGTCTGTACTCTACTTCTGCAGCTGCTGTGTGTCTGCGTCACATCCAGGCTCCAGCAAACAAAGTTAGACCGCCAACTCCAAGGCAAGCAAAAAGTTAAAAACACAAAATAATAATCCACCTGTCCTGTTCCACCCAAGACAAGTCCTGACCGAAACTGGCTGTAACTGTTTGCTTCTCGCTCTTTTCCCAGCCCATAAAGCCCGGGAAGAGAGTGACAACCAATCAGCAGCCATTTAGCCCAAGCACGTCATGTACGTGCCTGCGGACATCGCAGTCTGAACCCCTTCTAATTCTATGCGGTTTGGAGCCGCATAGAATGCTGGGCATCATACTGATGCGGTAATTCACTCTCCGGACTGCAGCAGATAGGAAAAAGAAAAAAATGTCTTGTTTTAAATTTACCGCGAGTCCACGACCCAAAGTGGTTTAACTGCGCATGCGCGTACTCGCCGAGTCAGCAACAGAGAAACAAGTCAACACTAAACTCAACTGAGTCTGAGACATAAAAAAATAAATAAAATATTAAAAAACTAACATTACGTTTTTCTGTTCTTTTTTGCTGAGGGGGCTGCAGTCCGGCAGTCCGATGCCACGAGCCGCCCCTGCTGTTTGGCGGTAAGAATTCAGCAATATAGAACAAGAAAGCTTATTCAGGTAGAAGCAAATGATACTCCAGGTTTACTTACAAATCTGGTAGGTATATTTATAAGACAAAAAAAACTCCAATCTGATAAACAGAAGGTCCTCTGTGTCTTGAGTTAGAAAGTTGCAGCACATCCCTCAACTGTTTGATTTATGAATTCTGGGCAATGCCAAACAAAGGAGTACTGCACCCACAGACTCAAAAAACATGTTTAATGTATCATGGTTTGATGTTTCCTACATTTTAACAGCACTCTGGGACTATTTACAGCATTTTAAATATTTTTGTATGTAATTCCAGTGTCTGTTCACATGGGGTCTAGCATCTCAACGTGGTTTTGATAAATGTTTGCCACTCAGTATCCCAGAATGCAGTGTTTGGCTCTAAAATGTTACATCATGCAGGCCTCCTTTTGCCTAAAGCTCCTGTCCTTCCATAGATGTTACATGCATGCACAGCTTTCTTTGAGTCAGTTGTAACTAACATTCTGCTGAATGACTACTTAAAACAGAAGCAGTGCAAATGTCACAGAACACACTTTCAAAGTGCTGTTTACAACTGCCTTTTTAATTAATGGAGAGACAAAAGCCAAAATCAGGAGAATATAGAAATATTAATTTAATTCACTTAAAAGATAATAGGACCACAGTTAATTCATCAGTGTGCATTACCTGAGCAATAAGAAGTAAGAAACTCTAATATCTGGCATTATTGACCAGCTATGGCCATCAGTGAGTTATGAAAAAGTCAAACTTGTAGGTGGGATAGGAAAAAAAGGAGGGGGCATCGATCTAGCATTCACTTAGGGGATCAACTTTGCTGTGTAACTCTGTTGTCATGCAAGTTGACACATACTGGGTACATATACTGTTTGGCTTATTGTATGGTAAATGCTACTCCATAAGGGTGTTAAGATAAATTGTCACCTTCTTTAAATCACTTACATATTATTCTGCAGATCTTTCTTTGGATCTCTGCATTGAGCAGGGGTCAGGACTGTATACATTCTGACAACCTGCCCACCTTTTTTGTTAGCAACTGGGTGAATAACTAAAGCTGACACCATAAAACAGTAGTTTAAACAAATAAATGACATTACAGTGTACGGTAGCAGCAGTTCAGTAGACAAGTATAGTTATGCTTTGTAGTAGTTGAATTTTGCAAATCAGTAAATGGAGGCCAAGTATTCATTTGGAATGGTATTTGAAGTAATAATACTAATAATAATAATAATAATAATAATAATAATAATAATAATGTTTTAACAAACTGCAGCAAACAAATTATATATTTTATACTTCTGAAGACAGAAGCTTACAGTAGTGCAATATACCATAGAGACTTTCGGAAGGGAATGCAAACTTAAAACTATTTTCTGCTTATAGTTTGAATAGTTAGCTAAAAAAATTTAAAAAAAATGCAAGGTAGCAGTATGATTTAAAATGCCTATAGAGTTTATTTCCCAAGCTATATGCCCCTTATTTTTGGTGGGATCGCAGATTATGCTACTATTTCAATACAGTTTTATTGTCTCTGAAGGTGTTGTCATGGATGGTAATGGCCAGATTCATAATATTTCAGCAGACCTGAACAAGGGTAGAGGAAGTAGGCAAAGCAGTAAGCAGCTTTTGCATTATGGTTAGGTGGGGTAACTGCTGCAGATATATGTCTGAGGCCCAGCAGTATTTAGTGTGGGGAGGGATTTACTGATTGAAACAAGATGAAATGTTCATTTGATGGAAATAAGTGCATATCTTCATGCATTATTCACATGTTTTATTTGGCTGCAAGCAGAAAGCTGCTCCAGGAGCATTACATTGTGCCAATCAAATTTAGTAGGTGAGCATTGAGGTCAGATTATGGGATAAACTGGATAACAGGATAAATGATTGGCAGAGATTAGAGTTAGTCATAAACTGCAATTAAATGAAACCTGTTTGGCAGGCACAGACACATTTAGTCCTGGGGCTGGATCTATAACCTGGAAGGAAATGGCTTTGCCGGGCCTATACATCCTGGGAAGAGAAGTAAATATATGTGAAGGTCTAGAGTGAGAAAGACATCACAGGTTTGGGAATATCCTGGTATCAAGTGGAAAAGGACAACACATATATGGGTGTAGTACATCTGGTGCTTACTCAATGGCCACATAATTAATAGTAATGCACTGAAGGAGTAGCAACAAATCTAACTTAGAGTTTGCAGCAGTACCTTGAAAGGTTAAATTGAATCCTGTACACAGAATTTCACAATGAAGCCCCTTAACTGAGTTTAAGCCTGAGTAGTTGATAATAAGGCAGTTCAAGGAGCAAAATGGAGTGATTACAAGGGGAGTGTTTCTTCACTTTCCAGTACAATTAGTGGTTCAGTGTTCTATGGTGGCTAAGAGAAGTTAAGTTTTATACGGTAAGTGCATTTGATTCTTTATCAATAGCATGTAGATAGCATTACATTAAGAGCAAGATAAAATGAATTGCTATGCCATTTGTCATGTAGAATTACTGATTTAACTATTTGCAGGTACAACAGGGGGCATCAGATTTTAGGAGGCATTTGAATGGGAAGTGGTTTGCAGAGTTCTGATTTACAAATGGTAATGAGTACAGTCTGGCATCTATTTAGCTGGAGCAGTACACATCAGGGTGAGAGAGCTGGGGCAGTACACATCAAGGTGAGAGAACTGGGGCAGTACACATCAGGGTGAGAGTTGCAGGAAAAGCCCAGAATGTTGTGGAGCACAATATGAGAGTTGTCAGCTGGCCATGAAAGTACATGGGCGGGGGGGACTAGCAACACAGGGCAAGTAAAGAAGTTTCAGGGCTGTATTTATTTTATTGCATTTTGTTTATATAAATTTATATTTATTCACTCAACTTATTAATACACCAACAAGATACAGCAAAAATAACTCTGAACAATCTATCCTGGATTGGATTCGGGTTAACAACCCATCTAATTTTACCTCCTCAGTGACCACATGCCAACATATACCCACAGAAGGTTTACAAAACTAGCAAAGGAACATAAGATCAAAACTACCCATAATCTCTCACATTCTCCAAGGAGTCTTTCATTGAATGTCTGAAAGCAGTTAACTAGTCCATCCTAAAAAGATTCCCCTTAAATGATGCAGCTGCATACTTCAATGCAGCATTTCCAAATATTCTTAACACCTTACCCCTGTAGCATACAAAAATAATTAAAAACAGTTATACCTCATTGCTCACCAACCCATGCAGACTCCTTATGAAAGACAGAGACAAAGTATGAATTAACTGAAAAAAAATAAAAATGACAAAAAATGTCAACTATTCAGACAGCTACAAAACCAACTCAAGAAACAAGTTAATAGAGATGAAAAGTGTTATTATACTCAGCTACAAGATAGCCATAAAATACCCTAAAACTTCTGATCCTCCATATCCTGTCTCATTACCCCTATTATAAATAAAGGATCCCAGCTCATACCCAGACATTGTCCCTCTTCAAACAGCTATTTATTTCAATGCATACTACATAGAAAGCATAGCCAACTTAACCTCAAACTCACCTAATATGCCCCTTCCACACAGCTAACTTCCCTTACCTTAGACCCTGTGATGACCCACTACTGACAACCAGTAATCAAGCAGCCTCAAGCCTCACCACTGGCAACAGTGTGGGACATTCACTGGGAGGATAACAGGTACACACACAGTATTTTCAGATGCAGTTCTCTGCATCAAGTGCAATTTCTCTTAAGAGCACACAGAGACCACAGTCAGTCCAGGGCTGGTTTCTCTCTCTTCCTTCATATCCCCTATAAGACCCCTCACTGACACAGCTATAGAGTTGAGATCACAACTGAGTGACCAAGTCAAGACCTCCAGCACCATCTCTGTCCAACCAGTGCTTTGTGCCCCTGCCCAAGTAGCTGACACCACACACACACTTTGAGGTTTGATTTACACACACACACACACACACACACACACACACACACACACACACACACACACACACACACCTGGGAAAGTCTGGCACAGGTTTTTTAGCTATGCCCCCTTCTGCCCAGATTATAAGGTAGTCTTCACTGCCACCAGTCACTCCTGCCAGCAACCTTAAAGCTCTTCCAAGGGTACCCAATATACTGAGTGATATTAATATTAATACAAATGGTAATTTTGACCAAGAGCAAGGCTATTTGGAGTGGCCCATACAGTGTCACCAAACAAATATGCAATATGTACTCTCAAAACTTAAATATCTTACACAGATCAGCCACAATGAAAGGTTTAAATATGTTTAATAATAAATAATAAAAGAATAAGAAAATAGTATATATATATATATATATATATATATATATATATATATATATATATATATATAGTTCAAAACCACAGGAAATATTTAAAATAACATTGCAGTACAGGCTCACATGAATAAAGATAAACTAAGCTTTGCTATATTCTTGACTGTACCTAAGAGAGTTCCCTAGAAACTTACTTCATTAGAGCAAGGCAGATGTAGAAAATTGTACTTCTTGTCAGGTCTAAGACAGAATGCAGAATGCTCTGTCTCACTATGAGACTTCCCTAAATAATATCTAAAATATTGCTGCTGGGATAGTTTGCAGGATGACATCATTTCTGGTCATCTGACTTCAAGTTCCCAGGCCAAAACCCCCATTGCTGAAGCTGGCAGTATTTAACATCTACCTGTAAAAATACTCATACAAGGGCTTTTGCTCAGATCTTTGGCACATGCTGGAAGTCATAAAACAATTGCATTCCTTCATGCTTCTAAAGTAGCAATTAGTTCACTCCAAAGATAATACACAAAGATTCCTAGTACAGACTTTGTGTTTCTAGCTGCATTGAAAACTTGAGAGATAGCCTCTTTATGGCATAGCCTTTATGGCATAGCCTGTAAAGTGATTTAATTTCAAATATTTTTCTAAAGTTTACTGGACTGAGGTTAACCCTCTGTATTCCAGTTTCCACTGTTAAAATATATACATTTAAACAGTTGCAATATTGCATGTAAATTTCTGTTCTCTTCCAGTAGGGCACACTCTGGATACATCTTAAACACTGTTTCAAACAGCACACTTAATAGCATTTTGTGGTGCATTCTAGTTATATGAGATAATGCAGCACAGTAAGAATGACAACCCTCTATGGGTTCTAGAGTTCAGTGATATTAAGCTAGAGGCTGACAGGGTAGGGTTCATGTAAGAAAGAGTAAAACAGACTAACTAGGAAAAGGAATATGGCAGATGTTTAAGCCCCAAAGGATACAGGGTGGTTTAAGAAATACCAGGTGATGCATTTGACTGGTTATGCACCATTCTTGTGTAACAGAGACTGTGCTTCCTTATTTGGTTACCAATTCAGAGCAGTCCTGAAAAAAGCCATAATGAGGTTGGGTCTTGTCATTAGCAAGTTAACAGCTCATTCCTTCAGAACTGGTCCCGTATCACATGACCACACAAATGGGCATCAGAAAATGAGGTACTGCGCTCAGGTCAGAGCTGAAAAGCTTATAGAAGATATGCCAAATCATGATGACTAATCACTATTCTCTTTTGCAGGTATCATAAAACATCTGACAGAGGTGCAGATATTTGGTCATTCTTTTCTGTACCATATTGCCAGAGAATTAAGGGAATCTGGACACAATCTAAGTTTCAAAGAGGAAGGCATGCAGGTTCACTGGCTGGGAAGGAGAAGAATGCAGTGAAGGCACCTGCTGGAAGTTTTAACAGAGTATTCTGAGCCATTACCTGAGCCAAGTTTTATTGTATTACATAAAGAGGGGAATGATGTGACAAGTATCCCATTATTGTACCTCAAAAAAAAAAAACAGAACTTGTCAATGATCCAGGAAGATCAGACAGATCTGGCTTAACATTAAGCATGTGTGGTCAGATATAATTTCAAAACCAGTCTAGCAAGGAGAAAATAATTTTAAAGCAGTGGAAAGAGCTAGAAAGTTGACTGACAGATTCATTACACAACAAGTAAGCAAACTAGGGGGTTGGGTACTGTACCACACTAATAACAGTTCACAAGAACTGTGCAGAAGTGATGGAGTTTAGTTGTCACATTCAGGAACAAAGTTATTCATATGAAACCTTAAAGGAATCATAAAGTCTGCAGATGTGCTCTGGGGATAAGCTGGCATGTAGGACAAGCCATCTTCCTGTGGTGGAAGGGCAGACATTGAAGACTAAAATTGCAAAGGAGTGTGCTTGGCCTGGGGAGGAGTGCAGGCTCAGACAGCTTGGCTGTTCTCTAGGTGGGCCACCCCATGGTGTAGCAGGTAGGCTAGGGACCACAGTCCAGGGTCCTACAAGTGGCAGATCCCCTTCAGCCACTGGTATCTAGCTGAACTATGACAGGGGACTGGCCATGTTTGGTTGTAAATCTTTTCAGCCACTGGTGTTGGTTGAGCATTTCCAGGGACTGTGGTGGTGTATTACGGCCTGGTTGACTTGACTTCCTTCCATGTTCTGCCCTTTGTGTACCTTTGAGTAGTCTTGGTTGGCATTGATTGGTCTGATTGGCATTGACCTCTGATTTGGCACTGATTTAATACATAATTTGATATGCTTGGCATAATAAATACATGGCTGCAGCCATTTTTTCCAAGCAAATATGCGGTGTGATTTGCTAAATGATGTGCATTCTTATTTTCATCCAAAGATAATGAGACCATGTCAAGTAAGCATAGGCACAGCTATATTGCCTTGGGAAAAATAACATGCATGAAATGGGGGAGGGATTAGGAAGTCAGGAAGTTGGTTAGGATGAGGAAGGGGGGTATGTAAAGGTAGATGGGCAGGTAGACGAAGAATATAAAAAGCCACAGGTAACCAAGCAAGATCTCTTTACAACAGCAGATGAGGACACAATGAAACACCCCCCCAACTCTTCTTCATAAAAGCAGGAAGAGGTGCACATAGCACAAAACGAGAAGTAATTAGTGCTGACTAATATGAGTAGGTAGGTGATTGCTTACCCATAAGGGTGATTACACTAGGGGTCAGGGAAGAATTTCTTGTTTTTTCCCAGTGGGTTTTCATATTCCTCAGCAAGTGGTAGGAAGAGTAGGTAGGTAGGTAGGTAGGTGTTGCAGCCATGAAGGGGGAAGGGCAGACTTGGAAGACTAAAATTGCCAAGGACCATGCTTGGCTTGGGGAGGGGTGCAGGCTCAGACAGCGTTGCCTTTCTCTGTGGGGGGGTGCCCAATGATGTAGCAGGTCAGCAGGGGGTCACAGCCTGGGCTCCCATAAGTGGCAGATCCCCTTCAACCACTGAGATCTGGCTAAATGGTGACAGGGGACTGTTGGTGTTTGGTTGCAGATCCCTTCAGCCATTGGTATTTATTGAGCATGGGTCTATATTATAACATCGAATTTCATAAAGTTCGAATGTTATAATATCGAACCAGTTTTGTTGAACACTGAAAACAGCGAAGGTGGTAGACACCGAATTCTTTCCCAGGGAAAGAATTCAGTGGGCCATTGCTGTGGCTTCGCTGTTTTCAGCATTCGATATGTTGGAACGATACGGGTCGGGTTCAGGTAAGTGTGCGGTTGTGTGGACATTAGGGTTAGGGCGTGGGTCAGGTAAGTGTGTGATTGTGTGCAGGTTAGGGTTAGGGGGCAGGTTAGGTGAGTTAGGGTTAGGGAGCGGGTCAGGTAAGTGTGCGGTTGTGTGTAGGTTAGGGTTAGGGGGCGGGTTAGGTGAGTTAGGGTTAGGGAGTGGGTGAGGTGAGTGTGCGATAGCGATGGACCTTAGGGTTAGGGTTGGGTTAAGGTAAGTGGATAGCTAGTAGAGTATGTAAAGTTTAGTTTAGGTTTAGGTGTAGAATTTTAAGTGCATGTGTGTGGATTGCTGTTTTTTGTGTGTGTTTGTGTTGTGTGCATGTTTCTCGGAATAGCGATTTTTTTCCCTGGGAACAAAATCGTATTCTAACTGTTCGATGTTTGCGGAGTTTGGTGTTTAGGGTTCGATAATTTAACATTCGATGCTTACGAACTTCGATGATATAATATAGACCCCATTGAGCATTTATAGTGATTTCAGCATTACATTGTGGCGTGGCTGATTTTACTTCCTTCCAAGTTCTGCACTTTGTGCACATCTGAATATTCTTGGTTGGCATTGATTGGTCTAATTTGCATCGGGTTCTGATTTGGCACAGATCTGATACATAATTTCCTCTGAGTGGCATAATGAATACATGGCTGTGACCATTTCTTCCAAGCTAATGTGTGGTGTGATTCATTAAATGATATGCACGCTTATTTTCATCCAAAGGCAATGCCAAGGAAGCCAAACAGATGAGTTCTGTGAAAATGAGCTCAGTGTGTTGCAGACATGCCAAGTACATAGAAAACTGCTGAAGTAAACAATATGTCTCCCTGGCCAATGAGAAAAATCACACTAAAGGCTAGCCTAAGTGATTCCCATCTGAGAGCCAGATCAGGGTATCTTCCATTGCCACTGGAATGCAGGACTAATCCCTTTTACTGTAGAATCCCCTTAGTTGAGCCAAAAGTGCAGAAATGCAACAATTAGGTGTAAGCAACAAACAAAAGTAGCAAATTATGGAGTGATATTGCCTGACAGGCTTCTCAAAAGTGCAGTTCTCATCCATCAGCTAGCAGTACTATACTGCAACATTATTCACAATGCAAACATCTGCAAATAAAGGAAAACTAAAGCAGTTGTAGTCTAATACAATTAAAGTGCAAAACATAAAATTAAATCTCTTATCTACCAAGGATAGTGCAGGAAAATATTATAATGAACAAGAACACAAAGAAAATGGGAGATTTGTGAAATGAGCTTAGAGTGGAACAAACATTCTGACTTTATAGCAGCACAGAAAACTGCTAAAGTAAACTAAATATTCCTCTACCCTATGACCAGTTTTCTCTAAAGGGTCCCATATTGGAGCTAGATCAGGTTACTTACCACTGCTACTGAAATGCTCTCAGTATAACCCAGATATACTTGCCCTATCTCAAACATGGCTAAAACCTCATATTACAAACTGCAAAATTCTTCCCCCTGGTTATACTATTCTTCAACTGGATAGAAGTAAAAAAAAAAAAAAAAAAAGGTGGAGGAGTAGCTATACTCTACTCTTACCAGCCCCCCCCCCCCCAATAGCTATCCCTGACTTCTACCCTGCTGAAATACTTAGAGCAACCTGTAACCTAAATCAACACAAAAAAACTTGCTATTGCAATGATCTATATACCCCCAGGTAAAAACATTCCCATACTTGAGCAGAAGTTTCTTTCTTAGATTTCTATATCCATTACCTATGAAGCTATCATCTTTGGGGATATGAATGTTGAATGGAACCTTGTTAATACTGCCACCCCTAGCTACTCTATAAAACTTTATGGCTTTATGCAGCTGATCACCTCACCCACGCACTGGCAAAAAAAAATTCCAGGAATGCCTCGGTTATTGACTGGATATTAGTACCCAACCCCCAGGGATATCATAACCTTTCCACCCTACCTAACTGCCTTAGTGACCATCTCCCTACTTCAGTGGTAAGACACTCTCCCAATCTTAACAAGAGCCACCAATACAAACAGTCTTGTAAGCTTAAAAACTACAACTCTGTCACCCTAAATGAATTACTGTCCACTGTAAACCGGTCATTCCTACACACATTACCCCTTGATGAGGCTGTCCAAAGCTTCAACAATATAGTCCTAGAAACACTTAACACCCTGGCCCCCAGTAGAAAAATTAGGCTAAAATGTAATTTTGCACCAAGGATAAACCAGGTACCTTGATCTCTTAGGAACAACAGAGACAGTGCCTGGAGATCATGAAAAAATAACAACTCAACTTTCCACCTTAACTTATACAAACAGCTTTGCAACCAAACAAAAAAGCAGATCATACTGGACAAAATAAAATCTACCAAAAATCTCTGTGCAACCCACATTCCAACCAGAAGAAATTCTGGCACTCAATAAACAAATTATTATCTCCATGGAACCCCTCTTCACCAAACCCCTTCCATAACAAACCTTCTAGTGAAACTGCAACTCTGCTTAACAACTTTTTCATTGAAACAATAGAAAAGCTTACTAAACCAGACACTCTCGATATTGACTCCACCTCCCACCACATCTCTTCCCTTGTTCTCCCTAGCACCCGTAGCAAATTCCTACATTAGATCACTTCTTAACAAACTCAAACCCTCTTCCCCGTCAGCCGACAAACTCCCTCCATTATTTTGCAGACATGCAGCCAGTTCTATACATACCCTGTATCTATACTTATCAATAGATCCATCCAAGAAATTACAGTACCAGATATCTGGAAAAAATTCTTCATAATACCCCTCTACAAGGGAGGAAATTCTACAGAACCCTCAAATTACAGACTTATTTCTATATTATTCCCCCTTATCCAAGATACCGGAAAAATGTATACATAGACAAATACTAAACCACCTCTTACAGGCAAACCTAATTACACCCACACAGCACAATTTCCGACCCTCGCAAAGTACTACCACTGCCCTACTATCTTTCACACACAACATTGCACAAGCTAGAGATAATAATAAACTCATTTCCAACCTACAACTCTCTAACTCCATTACCTCCTGGTTTAACAGCTACCTCTCAAACAGATATCAGTCTGTCAGATGGAAAACATCATTCTCCCCTTTCTGTTTTGTTAAGACCAGGATTCCCCAGGGTTCTATCCTGGGCCCCTACTTTTTAATATATTTATAAATAACCTCCACGTCTCCTGTCCCCATTCTACCTTAATACAGTACACAAATGATTCCACAATTATTAACATCTCCGACAATATACAAAACCTCCATACTTTCACTCAACAAACTCTGCACCTAGTAGAACAACAGCTAACTGAAAACAACCTCCTTCTTAACCCCAAAAAGGCCAAGCTTCTCCTGGTCCTTCCAAAAAACCTCAATCCAGCTAAAGACAACTTCACCATCTCATCCTTAGATAATACAATTATCACCGCTGACTCAACACCAAATTGTTGGTGTTACTATAGACGACCAATTAAAATTCAACCTACAAATCTTAAACTGTAACAAAAAGTCCAATCAAAAACTAGGTCTTTTATACCGCAACAGCAAATAGATACCTATCAAATATAGACCTATACTAGCTTAAACATTTACTCTACCATCCTTGCTATATGCTACTACCATATTATTAACCTCCAAAATAATCTCTGAACCAAACTGGAAACCACCTATAACAAGATAGCTAGATTTGCAGCCAGTAATAGCTACAAATCCCATCATTGTATATCCCGAAAAGTTTAAGATGGCCTGAGCTCCCCCACATGCTTCATATATCACAACTACAAATCTCACATAGCATCCTGAATAGCCCCAGCTCCTGCCCTGCCCTTACATCCATACTTAACACCCAAATACACCCAATCATGAACTCAGAAGCTCACAACAAAACCTACTTCAGGTGACTAATCCAAACAAAAATATTAGAAAAATACTCTATAGTCATTTAATTGCATACTCATGGAACAAACTTTCATTGTCCCTTCACTCCATTACCAAAAGTGACACATTCAAAATGCAACTAAAGTTCATTTCCAACGTGCATGGATCTGTACTTGTCAGGAAATAACCTAATGAATTTTTCTTCTTCTCTCAATTAACATATCTGCCTGGTATTTCCTATCGAAACTGTCTACACATATTACTCTCTCTGCAGTTAATACCTATGGTATTAAATGCATCTTTGATGTACTATGTCATGATGTTACCCTGAACTGTATATTACATATTAGAGTATATATTTTTTATTTTAAGCCATAGCTATATTTCCTTGTATATAATTTAATGCTAACCAAATTTCTCAAACACATTGCTAATACATTCCCAAAATACTGTACTTTTGCCTTGTAAATATTTCTGCTGTATATTTCTTTTTCTCTGTTTTTGTACTGTTAAGTATCTTACAACTTGAATTTTTAGGGTTTATTTTCTTATTTTTACTAATTACTTTCCTGGGGCTTTTCTCCTCGGGTGTCTGCTGAAAGAGGGCTCTCTGGGCCCAGTCAGACTAACCTGGCGAACAAATGTAAAAATAAACAAAATAAACACACAACTAATCCCTCTTAATGTAGAATCCCTTTAGCAGGGCCAAAAGTGCAGGATTGCAACAATTAAGTGCCAGCAACAAATCCAAAATAGAAAATGACACAGTAACACTGCCTGGAAGTCTCAAAAGTACAGATCTCAGGAATCAGCAAACATTACAATATTAGTGCACTTTAAAATGATTTAATGTGCAAAGGTCAGCAAATAAAACAGAAATAAAGCAGTAGCACTTTAAGTCAAATATAAAATCAAAAAATTAATCTCTTATCTGCCAACGATGATACAGGATTAATTCAGGACCCTCTCATAGTGTGGTGAGGACACCAAATAGGCAAGAAATATGTAAAAATGTTGCAACTGCAACCATACCTCATGATGTAAATAATCGGGGGGATTCATTAAAGCCTACACAGTTATTTTTCACCATGTGCTTGTCACACCGGGTGCAGACAGTTTTAGATTCAGTAAGTGCCGTGTAGAGACGTGTACCCCTGTGCAAACAAAATAAACACAGCGGTATGCAAATTACAGCATAAGCAGCTGAATTGCATGCTAATGAATCAGTCCAAAATGGTGGAGCTATTCAACAAGCTATAAAGCATCCATGTAGACTCTGTGCTGGTTTTTCCTGGAAATTCTAAAACTTTTGGAATGCAACTACAGAAAGGAGGTTACATGGGCAGAATGTTAGGGGCTGCTGCTGCTTTAATTCATTTGTATGTGGTACAGGCTGAAGTCAATGCTTCTGCTGCTGTTAATAGGCCTATGCCAAGAAGGAGAAGAGTTTCCAGGCCACATTTAAATTTTCACAACCTACATATTATTGAAATTGTAGAGTGATACGGGGTGGACAGGGACATACTACAGGAACTCTGCAACCTCCACCGTCCTCAGTTCAGAGCCAGAGCCAAAAAAGGGGAACTCATCCTAGTGGAGACAAAAGTATGTCTTGCCCTTAGAATCTTAACTACAGGTGCCTTTCAGAGACCAACAGAAGACATGCAGGGGGTGTCATAGGCATCAGCATTTGGGATCCTCCACCAATTCCTGAATGCTGTGCTCCAACATCCTGGTGACTGCATATATTTTCCCCGTAGTGCTAAGGAGAGGGCTAGAAATATGCAAGAGTTCTACCATGTAGTACACTACCCTTGAAGTAGTGGGTGTCATAGACTGCAGACATGTAGAAATGAAGGCACTACCTGGGAAACAGAGTAGGCTTTACATAAACAGAATGGGCTACTCTGTCAACTGCCAAGTCGTGTGTAATGCCAAGGGAATCATCTTGAACATGTGTCCTGGAAACTCTGTCAGTTGCCATGACTCACATATCTGGCATACCTCCCAAGTGTACCAGATGTTTGCTAGGAGGGAAATCCCACAGGGTCATCTACTGGGGGATGTAGGCTATGCACTGGAACTATGGCTAATGACACTCATCAGAAATGTACACATCCATGGAAGAACACCATAATGATGCACATGCTCAAACCAGAAATGTCACACAGCATGTGTTTGGGCTGCTGAAGTCATGGTTCCACTGCCTAGATACATCTTGGAGAGCCCTGCAGTACAATCCATGGACATGTACAGAAATATTCACAGTATGTGCAATGCCATACAATATAATCCTGAGAATACAGCTTCAGTAGGATCAGCAAGGGGAAGAGGCACACATCCCACCACCAAGGCCAAGGTCACTGCAGCCACAGGCAGATGAGGAATCAGAGGGGGAACCACCAGCTGCTGTGGGTGTAAGCAGACATCGGCGTGCTCAGTATGCCCTTGTATTGGCTAAGAGACAATGCATAGCACACTCACTCATCACCTACTGGTCTAAAACCTTCCGCCTACTCACATACATATAGTAACATTGATGCCAGGCAACTCACACAACTGCTAAGTCTTCATGTATTGGCTGTGTACTGCTGCTTGTATCAGACACAGTAAGCCCTGAACTAAAACTATGGTAAATGCTGCATTTATAAGCTAAGTCCTGAACCTGGACTGTATCGTTTAATGATATGAATGTGTGGCATATCCTTGTATTTCATTAGTTGGTACGGTAAGCAAGTAAAAGGTGGGAAATTTGTACAGAAAGTACCTTAGCATGTAACAGCAGAGGCTTATTTGACTTATATATGCCCATTACTAATTAGTAGGCATCAGGCATCAAAGATTCACACAGTCATAACTCTTAAAAGTACTGATGACCACTGCATGCTCTCAGTTTAGCACCATACATTTGTACTGGAAAATTATTAATGACAGAAGTGAGAAAGTAAAGATACATATTGCGGTTTCTGACTTCATAACTCTCACAAGATCATTCACTATAAAGTTGAGAAATTCTGATGCTATCAATTGTCTAACTTTCCAAGGCCAATATATGTCAAATGTACAATTAACAGTTCAACATCACAAATGTAGATATACTAAGCACTAAGTTAGCTATGCACCCTGAGCATCAGACACAAAACTTATGTATCCCAGAATCCAAAAGACAGAAAACAGGGATATGGCACAGTTATTATCACTTACAAAGGGAGTTGTCTGGGGGCAGGAAGCCTAGGCTGACACAAAAAGTTGGTAAGTATGTGTGAGTAAGAAAAACAAGGAAGCAGACAGTTGGATACACCAACAAATGACCAGTGAGACAAAATGAGTAACTGTTGTGTGTGTGTGTCTGTAGGGGTCCTCAAGGAGAAATTGGTGTGTGAGTGTCTAGATAAACACAGCCAAGCACTGAGCTGGCTTTATGTTTTGGTGGTATGTTGGGCAGGTGTGATCCATGCATTGTAGCGGTGGAAATTCATCACTGTTGACCCAACCATGAGAGCTGGCTCTGCCAGGAGTTGAACTGGCACAGCATACTCACTGACAGAGCAGTGGAAGTATTGCCACTATGGGAGCTTGATCAGGCATGGCCACATTGGTTGACAGCAAATGATGTGGCTGACCTATGCCACATGGATGTCATTCCCCTCCCAGCTGATGTTCCATCACAGACACCATTAGTTATAACATGTCATTCATCCAATCCATTGAATCGGCAACATGGTGGAGGCAGTCATACATGTCAGACTGTGCCATATCTCCAACCCGGAGTATTTGTCCTGAACACCTATGAGACCATTCCTGTGCCTCCATGACAGCCCTAAACATAAGCTGAGAGCCATGGGAAGATACACCTGCATCAGGTAGAGGAGGGACAGCAGGCCCACTCCTAGCAACCCTATCAGCCATCATGCATGGCACCTTGCCCACACTTTGGCTATGGCCAGACACAACATGCACTGAAGACACAGTAGCCACACTTCCCTGATCAATGGCCTCTTCCTCCATCTGTCCAATATCTGTGGGTACACTTAAATGGGTAAGCATAGGCCTACTAGTTGTGTCTGATGGAATTGAACAGGGATGGCTGTATGTTAACCTCAGTGTCAGATTCAACCTCTGCACCCTTGACTGTGCCTTAGATTTGTTACCATAATCATCATCTGCTGATACACTGACATCAGGTGGCAGGGGGCCTGCACTCTCATTGTTATGATCACCTGTGATAAAAATCAACAAACACATGAATACATTAATACCTACACTACTATACTGCAATATATGCTAATAAATAACAGTGCTGCTACTATTGCAGACAGTACAGCAATACACACAACAGGCCTGACATTAACAGCACACACTAAAAATATTTCTTCATATTGCCCACCAGTACTGACATAAAAATGTTTGGCTTACCATCTGCAGAAGAGATTTGCCTCTGTAATCGAGATAGTCCTGGAAGAAGTTAAGCAGGAGGTAAGAGCAACACCATCACAATTAACAGTAGTACAGGGGTAATACTTTTACCCCTTTATATGTCCATTATGTATACTTTTAATAAGAACATGGGTGTCAACACAAACCTAAGCTAATAACTGTAGCAATCTTTAATCCCCCCTCACAAAAAAATACATGTGACACAGAAGTAATGTATTAATTGCAGTTGTTTTACTATACAACAGTATTCAACTGTTGAGATACCACAGCCTACTTGGAAGCTCCTGCTGGAATGTGCTTGCTGTCTCTGACACTATTGCTCCCACATCCAGGACATGCTGTACTGCACTCTCCTGTGAGCTGTCTTGATCTCTGATATTGACCAGGAACTCTTCATTGGGTGTTAGTGGTGGTTCCCTAGCAGGCTCTCCTCTAGTACCCATCTGGTCATGGCCCACTGCAGCTGCTCTCCTCTGTGTAAATGTGATCATGTCAGTGGCCCTATGGAGCACCTGCTCATATGTCCTGCTGCAGCCATCCACTGCATTTAGATCAGCAACTATCTGCTGCCAAATTTGTATCATATGTGCCATATCTCCCCATCCCCTTTCCAGCAGAAAAGCACCATGTTGCCTAAAGACATCCACTATGATCTGGTTCTCAGCATCATTGATGCGGGCGGGGTCTCTGAGGATTAGCACACCTGGGTGGCATACTCCTAGGTGTCCTGAAAGACCACAGAAGGATAATATACATAAGTATCACATAGGTACAGATTATTGATTCCAGATAAAATAGAAAATGTAGCCATTCAGGATTACCCCTGAACAAAATAATAGTCTACAGACGTGGAATATGAATAACAGACAGGATGCAAAACAAGGAGAGTAACAAGAGCAACATGTCCTTGCTTGTGCCATAACAGTAACTCACCTTTGCTCCTCCCCACACACAAAAGAACAGCCTATCCTTGTTTATGCCATAACAGTATCTCACTTTTCCTCCCTCCAAAAAAGAACAATAAAATGACACATTTTGCTAATAAACCATCTTTTAAATGTTAAAAGTGCTATAAGGGAACTATCCCTGAAGCATTTGTACATAGTTATCAAACAGCATTCCATTTTCATGTATTGGCAATCATGTATACTTCTGAAATGGGTTGGCAAACATGCCTATGCCATCAATACACTTATAACTAATGCATACAGATAAAAGTGTAAAAGCCTTTGCTTCAGACTTTTCTTAAATACATCCCAGGATATGAAGTATGTAGCTGGCCAAATGGAAGCATACCTTCTGAAATTTAAAACTCCTCAGTACAGATATAGCCTGACAGATTAGCATTATGTGCAGTCTTCCCAACATAAACAAGTCTCCTCACCAGCAGTTTGCCTAGCTTCACAGTTACCTTTTTATATTGTGTATATTCATGGTTGTTAGCATGGTGAAGATGCAAATGAGGTGTGAACTCATTAGAATTGCTGACTCCCAAAAAATTGGATCCATGAAGGTGATGTAAACATAGTGCAGGCACCCCGTCAGTGTTTGTTTTTAATGGATTGCAACTGTGAATGATTAGTGATTAGGAGAAGGAAAACACAACAGCACTGCAGGCTGCCTTACTTACACTGGGTGAGTCAGCTTAGATTTACAAAGTGTTAGATATAAGGCTGGAAATGTAAGTAAGCAGCACACAGGTCACAGGTTGTGTTCCTTAACATCCAAAATGCCCTTCATTATCTGGAAATTGCATATGATATTATTTCCACTCAATAACCTCACATATTTTAAGGCCAATGACTTAGAATGGCTTACACACTGCATGTCTCAGATTACTCCTTAGATAAATGAAGACTGGCCAACAAACACAGAAATGTAAGGCAGAGCTGTATATTTGTAAGCAGTGATCATGACAGGTAATGTGATCCCTAAGTGCACTACATCTAAAACTGATACAGTTACAAATAACACTTGTATGGCTTGATATCAGTGTAGTTGCTGTTGCAGTTGGTTGTGTGCATATTAATTTAAGTTCTTTGCTGCAAAGCTGTGTGGCAAAGAGGGATAAGGCACCCATCATGTGTTCTGACGGAGCAATGGAGTGAGAGTTCAAATCCAGACCTACATAGAAATATCACAGGTGTACTAACATTTTATAGTGTGTATGTCATAGATTGTTTTTCCTCATTTCAACTACCTCTCCCTTTTCTTTCTTTTTTCCCTTTTTTTAATGGCCAGTGTTTGCACAATGCACCACTTCACACAAACACAGGAGATGGAGAAAAACAAATGTCATATTTGGCTATGCTTATCTTGTTTACATGAAGCATGGCAGTGCACAAACTGGACTACTGGCCCACCCATTAAGCAGACATCCAAAAATAGAAACCAGATGCATTCAATTAATACTACTGGGTATCATGCAGACCAGCTAAGTGATGTTGAGCTGCAGTTAACAGTGAGACTTTACAAATGATTAGTAAAATGGGAATGTCATGTAACTTGTCCTGTGATAGCTAGTGTAAGTATAGGGCTGGAGTGCAGATGGTCCTGGGTTCTAGTACAGGGTGTGTAACCTTTGTTTTACTGGTGTGACACTCCAGTTTGTAACAATGAACTGCAACATAGGTAACCGTTTTCTCAACCTTCATATGGCAACAGGTGTAAATGTATGACTGCCATACACAGGGTCCTGCATTCAAATACAGCATGTTCCATACACTTTTACTGTTGTTCTACCTCACATTATAGTCACTCTTACTTATGTCACTTGATATAATGGAGCTGATATGAATTATATGCATGAGGTCTAACACACTAGTCTTGTGTCAGTTATTTCTGTATATTTCCACGTATTATCACATTTATTATCAGATACATGACTGTGGGTATACTGTGTACTATATTCCTGTAAGTATATTTATGCTATCTTGAATAGCATGGCCTTCACAATTGCCTAACACACATACACAACTGCCTGTTCATCCAATAACCTTGAAATTGCAGCTGCAATTATGTAATGTCTCACTGCCTGACACTGTTGCGCTCTGCTTATCAGCTCGCAAACTTGGGACTTGGAAGTGTGCATTGCTGAGCCCTGTGTTTGCACAATGGTAAGCATAGTCAACAGTTTCAAACAGTGTGCATACTCCCAGTAAACAGAATAACTGGAATTGGAAGGAAACCATCTATGTCCATTGCTCATGATCCATGGTAGACATTGCACACATTTTTGGAGAAGATATCAGGTTTAGGACACAGATAAAGGGTGCCTAGGAGTCCAAGATTTTTATTGGACTCCTAGTTAAGAACCACAATGCCAGGCTTCTGCATTAGAGCTATTCTGGCTCCCAGTATAAGATGGAAGCTTGGGATACTTTAGCCCTGACTGCATCCAGTGCCACCGGTATCCCATGTACTGTTGACCAATGTAGGCATCATTTCAATGACCTACGATGGAGAAAGAGGGATACCCTTGATGCCTGGATTGAGGAGTTTTGGACTGTGGGCATCCCTCAACTGTGTATGTATAAACTACAGAGGGTAGTTGTCAGAATTAAAAGGTGAATATAGGCAAGACTGGTATTTATAATGGCACTCTGTTCTGTTCTGTTTTTATACCGTTGCCAGGGACCAGGAGGTCAATATATGAACCCATGGGGCTAGATTAGTAAGGATGAGGGAAGCATGTGGTATGTATGCAGCAGAAGAGAGGTCTATATCACCAAATCGAAAAGACTGGTGATCGAATGGCATTTACATCGGAAATGCCATTCATCGAGGTGTTTATTGTGAGACCGTGGTACAGTGAAGATCGGAAAATTTGCCCTTTCCTCACTGTAGTGCAATCTCAGAGTTGGTATATATAATTAGCAAAGAGTGTGGGGGGCACAGCCACACACAAGAGTGACTTCAATATCCGCATTTTCAATGTAAATTCCAGTCTTTTCAATGTCATGATATAGAGAAGCAGAAGTGTAGAGGTCTTGTAGCTTTAAATGTTAAAGATAGCCTTTTTGGTATTCTGTAGAGTTATACCAAATTGAGCATGCATATCTGAACTATAAAAGCAAGTGTGCATGCATGAATTAGTTTGTAGCACAAACCAAGATTACAATATTAGACTTTATTGAGAGGTTGTGGGTTCAAATACCACACTTCCCAACTATACAATAATGTTAATTATTCAATTATATTTAAATTAAATTAAAACCTCTATACCAGTGGCACAAATTCCCTGCTGTAAACTGTAATCTATATAATTGGAACAAGTATATTTGCAATATATGCACATGTCAAGGAGTACTTACTGCAATCCCTAGTATAGTGCACCTCTGTTAGGAGCTGGTACTCTTAAAAGTAAAAGGTATCTGTTAGGTGATGGTAGTCTTAAAGTTAATATAATAGAGTCAAATAATTATATTAATGCATTGTATGTCACATATGAAGATACTAATCTTATCTCTTTTTTCTCTCACTCCAACCCTTATGTGTCTTTTTTATTTTATTTGTATTTTAGTTTGTTGCATTTTTTATTTTTCTTTTAATTTTATTATGTGTCATCAAAATGTGTCCAAATCATCCATGTATACCACATCACTAAATGTTCTGCAGCACAGCGAGGTAGGCCTACACCACAGGATCCACCTGCCCCCCTCCACCAGCTCTAGCACCAATGCCCCAGCACATCTGGGAGCCTACCTGGCAGCACTGCCTCTGCTGCCCCTGCAAAACCTGCCCCCTCAGGTAGTCTTGCCATGGAAGCTGGTCCAGTGTTTCTCTCTGGGAGCAGTGGCAGAGGTGGCGATTTTACCACTTGCACAGAGCTGCCAGGGCTGGTGCATAGGGTTGTGTGCCATATTGTTGCTGCACACCTATGCCAGATGGATAGGCTGCTCTCCCTCATTTTCATAGTACCAGGATGAGGAGAAGGAGATGTCAAGCACTACAGCCAGTGGTGGAGTGGTGACAGAGATGACAGTCCAATGGGTGAGGATTCAGTTCTCACTGCCACCCAGCTTGAGACCATAGTTTCAGGATGTCCCAACCCTCACCCCAATCATGGTATCCCCTAACCTTTTTTGTCCATCACCATCTCTGTCTCTTGTATTGTTTGTCTTGTCTGTCTGGAATTGCGTCCTCACCTGCTCAACTTACCTCACCCTGCCATTCCTACATCCCTTTCCCAACATTCATGTCTCTCACCCCCCAAAAAATGGGCACCTATCCCACAAAAAAACATCGTCCCATACTTAGCTCTCCATTTTGCACGTCTTTGTGACACACCTTATACAGTTCAATTGGCTATACACCTCTCTCTAGAGGTCACAGTCCAAATTCAGTTAATATTTTCCACATATGTTCACTTTACACTGTTAAAGAAATAGATAGCTATGGTTCTTTCTTACATCCCTCCTGCACATTCCTGCCCTGCTTTCCCTTTGTTTTACCCCCTGCTTGTTCCCCATTTCACCTCTTTAATCCATTTTTGCACTAAGGTGTGCATTGCATCCCAGTGGGCAGCAACGGGGAATGGTGGCAATGAATTTACATATATCCAAAAGTATTAGATATGGGGGCAATGTACTTACGTGTGTTAGATACACCTGTATTTGAACCCAGTACCATTTGCCCCAATAAGGAATGTATCAATGCATTAACACATGCTGCCACAGAGTCAGTTAAACAGCACTTGTATTTCATAGACTCAGTACTAATTGTCAGACTTTAGCAATGCAGCTCATGTTAGCACACTTCTTACCTATGCAGAGACATTTGTATTTTGCATGTGCATGCACTTTGCTAACTGTCACTCAAACCTGCTGCTTGCCACGCTATGGAAATGTACATAATATGCTCTATTTTCTATCCATTCCCTCTGTATGGCATGAAATTACATGTACAAAAAAGAACTTGATAAACCAGAAAAAATACACAGCCCTGGCATTCAGGACCCGGAACCAGTAGCAAAAAGATTTTTTCAGACTTAATGCGAATGTTGACGCTAGCCAGTTGTTTTCAAAAAGTCGACAGTCTTTATTGAAATGAATACAGCGAACCAAGCGCTTTCACCCGTGTAATACCGGGCTTTTTCCTTTTTTGTCCTTGAAAAAGCCTAGTATTACACGGGTGAAAGCGCTTGGTTCACTGTATTCATTTCAATTAAGACTGTCGACTTTTTGAAAACAACTGGCTAGCGTCAACATTCGCATTAAGTCTGAAAAAATCTTTTTGCTACTGGTTCCGGGTCCTGAATGCCAGGGCTATGAAATTAAATGTGTAAATATTACAAACTGAGGGCCATATCTAACAATATGTCATATATTTGCAATACATCCATCTGTTGCCACCCCACAAGCACTCTAACCATGGTGTCTCAGTACTTTTTCCACACATATTTTAACCACAGTACAAAATGTAATATCAAATGCTGTGTGCTATGCAATGCACATCAGTCTGGTAACATGCAGAACTACCACTATTAACCCACATGACTAAAAACACTTATCAGCAAGGTTAGGGAAGGAAATGGCATGGACCATATCCACAGAGACATAGGTAACCTTAAACACAGTTGATCCTACCAATTTTGTTTTTGTCAAGTGTAAATCTTGCTTATTGAATCTCATGGACTTCTTAGATACTGACCCCACAGACCTGGATGAAAGATAACAGGACATATCACCTCTGTCGACTTATCCAAGGCCCTTGACACTATCCCCCATTCATGTGTCATAGTAAAGATCTCCCATGTGGGAATTAAGCCATACAGTAGTGCAGGGATAGGCAACTGGCTTACTGACGCACTCTCAAAGTTGGGGATTGCACCTCCACCAGTAGCCAGTTACCATAAGAATGCCACAAGGATCTGTGCTGGGCTTCAAATGTTTGCAAACTACCTCCCTGAAGTGCAGGCAATGGTAGATGACCTGTTGTTTACCAAGTTTGTAGATGGCTGGTACATGGATGCAGTAATATAGAGTCCCCCAATGATGGTAACATATTATGGAAGAGGCTGCCACATACAAATAATTGGTGCCAGACTCATGGGCTGAACCTTAAATCATACAATGGCTCATTATCCTCTTTGACAATGAAGTACCCCTACTAATTATGATATGCATAGCACCCTCTAAGCTCAAATACAGTGTGGTGAGACTTGGGAACACATGTTGATAGCAATCTACACTTTCATCACTATGTGTCCATAGTGGTGACACCCACATTCTGCATTGTGTATATCATACATATGAACATCACATCCAAGATCAGGGTGCTCATACCTCTGCTGTACTCTATCAGACCACTAATTGAGTACAATGCTCCCATCTGTCTGTACCTCATTAGACTCCTACAGCAACTGGAAAAAAAAAAAACACAGGGCTGTGTCTGGGAGACTCCAGGGCCTGCAAACTTGACATACATGGAAATACTGAAAGACCTGTCAGTGTACTAAGTATCATGCAGGCTGCCTAGAGGTGACCTATGCCTGATCTACAAAGCAGTCTTAGACAATGCCCTACTGGAAATGCTGCACATCTGCAAACAGAATGTGACAAGAATAAATTGGCCCAGGGTGCTCAACCTAGCCTGTGACATAAACAGAAAATGCTGGGGAGACAGATATATCCCCCAACAACTCACACTACTCTATAATCGGCTCCTACTGCATGTGAATCAGTGCTCCTCAATGGCCTTGTTCAAATGCAACCTTGACTCCTGGTTGGGTGATTGTAAAGTCACCTCGGGGGTGGCACCTATGTCCCTCATGAACAGGGACAGTTGATGCTGCCCACAAAATCACTTTGCTAATAATGACCATCCAACTATGCTCAATAAGGGTACTTGTGTTTTTACCCAGCTAGGATTCTAAACATCATAGGTCCAGTGGTGGCTCATGCTATTGGACTGCAGTACTGCAGCCCCTCCAGCTAAAAGTAAAGAAAAACAATAAAAAAAAATACTGACCTGCTTAGTGGCTTCACTGGCTTAGCTACAGGCTACCTTAGATGCATGCGAGTCTGACTGACTCGCTAAGTCATGGAACTCAAACTGCACATGCGTGCTTGGCGAGTTCCGGGTTTTTAAAAAATATAGTTTTTCAATCTGGACTGCATTTAAACCAGTCTGGATTAATAAATGAAGGTTTACTATACACATGCCCACAAGTTTATGTGGTTTTTAACCACAGTGAATAGAAGGGGCTTGGACTGCCATGTCTGCAGTCACGTACTTGACACGGCTGGCTGGATGGGTACTGATTGGTTCTCGGCTCTCGCTCTCTTCCTGCGCTTTGTGTGCTGGGAAAAAGAGAGTGAGCTGAGAAACAGCAGCAGTATACTTTTTTTTTTGGAGACCTGGAGTTCGTTTAATTGGAGGAGTGAGGAGACTCGGAGGACAGTGGACACAGGCAGCAGAGCAGTGCACCTTGACCTGGCTGGTGTAGAAGAAAGAAGAGGCCAGCACTTCAAAGAACACAAGGAGGAAAGGAACTGAAATAGCAGGTTAGTGAAGGGGGATGTAACATGTAACTTGTAGAATAAGATTTTTTTTTTTGGCTTTATTAATTCTTCGTTGTTGTAAAGTATTTGGTAAATAGCAGGTTAGTGAAGGGAGATACAAAAAAAGTTGTAACTTGTAGAATAATATTTTTTTTTGGCTTTATTAATTATTAGTAGATGTACTTGGTAAATAGCAGGTTAGTGAAGGTGAAGGGGGATTAAAAAAAGTAACTTGTAGAATAAGATTTTTTTTTTTTTTGGCTTTATTAATCCTTAGTTGTTGTACTTGGTAAATAGCAGGTTTGTGAAGGTGAAGGGGGATACAAAAAAAAGTTGTAGAATAAGATTTTTTTATTGTTGGCTTTGTTGCAATAATATAATTCCTAGTTGTAGGTGGTGGCTTGCTTACATTACTACAGAAATTAATAGATTAAAACTGTCTTGAGCCTTAAGATGGAAAAACAAAGTTCTAAATTAGTGTTGTTCAAATCTCTCTCTCTCTCTTTCTGTGTGTGTGTGTGTTTGTGTGTGTGTGTGTGTGTGTGTGTGTGTGTGTGTGTGTGTGTGTGTGTGTGTGTGTGTGTGTGTGTGTGTGTGTGTGTGCGTGTGTACATATTGGTTCCCAGCTGTATTATGTGGCTTACATTTTTGGTCCGTTTCTCACAAAATTGTGTTTTTTCTGGCAAATTAGTGGTAAATCATTAAAGATTGAAGTTAGAAAATAATGACAGACATTTGAGTTTCAGATTTCATACTAATGCAAGCCCTACTATTCTATTATCTGTCTAAGTTTATAACAGCAATATTTAAAATTGTCCTTATTTTGGGGTTATGGCTTTGTCCAGATTTCTTGGTCTGAAGTTGACAGGTATGACAAATGTGTCAGGGCTGTCACCTTTATCTAGAGACATTTCAAATTGTGACATACATGTACCGCAGTCCCCCATGGTGTGACTCTGGATGTGTCCAAGCAAGGCAAGGAGCAGTTATGCAGTGTAAATGTGCAGAGTATCCCCCCATCCAAGCTAGATGCAAGTAGTACAGTGGCTTTTCATCTGTCCTTGATTTTGCAGAATGTTCTGTTTTTCTGTCATTTTTTTATACTGTTGATTTATGCTTCATATTATTCAGAAAATGCATGTTGTTGCAGTGCCCTGTTGCTCTGTGTTTAACTAGCAATACTTTAATGACTATCAGGTAATCTTGTCTGAGATTGTAAGATGCAAGTAAGCTTTAATAAGCATACTGTTAAAGAATTATCAGCATTGCAAGCATTTTTGTTGTTGCCTTGCAGAGAATATTTATGTAACTAGATAACATATAAGCCTTAGGTATTGAAATGCATATGACAGTATTTGTAATAAAGGACAGGATTACAGTATTTTCAGAAGCTCATTACATTTTTTGGAGACTTGCAGTCATCTTTGCAGGCTTTACCGTAAACTAAACAGAATGCCAATCTATCACGTGTGGTCCATAACTTGCGCAGTAATCCTTTAAGCAATTTATCTTGAGCTTGTTTCTTGTTTACTGTTTATTTTTTACTTTGATCATGTTTTCCTCATGAAACAAGTAGATAGTTCAGGCAGCAGGTCTTTTTTGGATACAAAACATTTTCCCAAGGGAGGGTATCACAGAGATTGCTACTTTCAGCATGTTACTTGGTACTTTTATAAAGCTGATTTCTGAATATAAATTATAATTAGAACTGCAGTGCAAGTAGAAGTGGTTTGAGTTGAGTGCTGCTTGTTTTTTTATACTTGATTTTGACTGGCATTCCAGTAATATATTTAGAAAGTAATTTATTTTTTCATTCCTCACAGCCTTTTGTTTCCATCTAGATATTAAGTAAGCTGTCATGTAGCCAATGCATTGATTTTTTTTCTTCTCCACTTCATTTTGCCTTGATTGGACTCTAATAATGATAGTTTGGCACCCAGGGCAGTGTATTTAATTAAAGTACCAGTTTTTGTGGTTTTAAGCATAACCCTGCTCATTTTTGTTTGACCACACCCCCTTCCCATTGGCCCCACCCATTCAGCTGTCTCCTGCAGCCCCCTTCTGATTTGAAATCACCAGCCACCACTGCATAGGGCCATAAGGCTAGAAGCCTCCTATGTGCATATGAAGCTATGAGCCTATGCCTTATGCAGGTCTCTCAGCATTTTGTTTCCCACATGGCCTGCTGATGTCATCTACTATAAGTTCTCCTGCAGTCTTGTAAAAGTCAGACTTGTGCCATTGTGTTTGTGTAACATATTGTGTTCTGTAGTTTGCGTACTTAGATAGGTAGGAGGTTTGTTTTTCCTGCAGTCAGCTGTGCATGTGTGTGTGTGTGTGTGTGTGTGTGTGTGTGTGTGTGTGTGTGTCTAACCAGAAGAGCAGAAGTGTGCATCCTACACTTACTGCTGCAATCCCATGAATTGACGGTATTTTGATACTTGCACATACCTACAGATTCATTTTATGCAGTCGTCCCAACTTCTTCTCCCCAACATGCACTGCTGATGTCATCCACTATAACTTGACCTGCAGCCATACAAAAGTCAGACTTGGGCCATATTGCTTGCATAAAGTATTGAGTTTTATAGTCTGTGTACTTAGGTTGAGGTTCTAGTCTCACTGCAGTCAACTGTGTGTGTGTGTGTGTGTGTGTGTGTGTGTGTGTGTGTGTGTGTGTGTGTGTGTGTGAGAGAGAGAGAGAGAGAGAGAGAGCAGAGAGCAGAGAGCATTTTACACTAGTACATGGGACACTGTTATATTCTCCCTAAAAGACAGTGTTGATGTCATCAGCTATACCAGATATTTGGATATGCAGTAGTCCCACCAGAATGGGGCCAGAGACTGGCCTGGAAGTTAGATAGAAGTCACCTCATTCTATACAATAAAGATTACAATGACATGACTTTTAATCTGTTTGCATACATCATGGCATGGTTTGTAGGCCCTGTGTTATCTTGCTGAAAAAGCCTTGTGTTCTCTCCAGCTGCTACACATATCTGGTGAGGTAAATGAAAAAGAGAGCATTATACTCCGTTTGTTTTGTGATATGGTTTGACTACAGTGCTGTCTTAGAATCCTAAGATCTCAATATGATGTTGTGACTTATGATGTGCATGACATAGGTTTTCAATACCTGTGTGGACACTGGGTGGTTAGAGTTTAGAGTGCTATCTACATGTGTTTCCAGTGCTTGCATTACTGGGTTTCTGCATAGCAGGACTGTTGTTAATCCTATGATTAACATGGAATTCCACCTTCCAGATGGACAACATCTCAAACACACATTTCTGTATTTATTTGTAGATCGTGTGCCTTTGTCACCATTCAGTTGTGTGTGTTAGCTCCTCCTGTATTATGTTATTAGCATCAGTGGACTCAATGATTGCACATAATATGTAACAATCAGAAAACCTGGTAAACCAAAGGCCATGTCCTTTAGCCTGAACTGTTGAAAAATAGAGTTCAAACCATGAAGGGACAAGTACAGATCCCTGGGGTTTGCCAGTGGTGACAGCTCTGTTGGTACAGGTTGATTCATCAACTTTCACATGATATGTTCTGTCAGTGAGACAATTGCTTACCCATCAACTGATGTAAGGTTTACTCCCCAGCCCGGAGGTTTTCCTCAATGATACCTGCATGTGTGAATGTATCAAAAACCTAAGCCAGATCACAATAAGCAGTATGCACTGTCTTACCTTTATCCAGGCCTATCACATGGAATCAATAGGCTGTGGCAATGTCACAGATCACTTATGGCTTGACTCAGCACATACACCATCATGATACAGTTGAATACACAGTTCAATAAATCCTCCACATGGCCTATGTTCCCCTACCCGCGGTGGTGGTGCTGCGGTAGCATTGTCGCCTCACAGTAAGACGCTGTCCAGGTTGATTCTCAGCTAGAGCGTCTTCTGCATGGAGACATGCATGAATGGGCATACCTTCATTGAAGATCGTGCGTCAGGCCTGGCAAGCCAGTACATAAAAATCAACTGCCAATCATGAGTGGACCGGATTTCCACTGTGGCGACCCCTAACTGGGAAAAGCCGAAAGACACAAACAAACATGGCTTATGTTCCCTTACAAGGATGTACATCAACATGCATTCACATCAACATGCATTCACCTAGGTTGGGGGGACAGCACCTGATGCATGCATATACAGAGACATCCAGACTCTCCTTGACTGTGAGGTAGACCAACATGTCATCATGGACCTCTTCTACATGTACACTAGTAATATTCCACGTGTGTGCAACAGACTTGTGTGAGTTGTTAATGCTAAATCAAGTCGGTTACATCTGATATATGTTCTCAAAGAGGTCATTGAGGGCATGCGTGATGACAATGGTATTATCTTGTGGAACTAACTAGGTCAAGGCATTTGACACAAATGCACACTGAGGTATTCAATTAACAGTCATATGTGGCCGTAAACAGCTATATCACCAAATGGGCAAACCAGTGTGTCACATAAGTGGCATTTCCCTATGTTGAAATGTGTGATGTGACCTATATGTCAGGTCCAGTGATCAGGTCAGTACATCAGGGGTGTCTGCTATGCCCTTTCCTGCCCATTAGTTAAGTGATGATATACACATGCTGTGTCCAAACAGCTGCCTGAAGGACTTCAAATTGTGGGGAATCATTGACTCCAAATGTGATATTAGTTTACTTCAGACAGTATCAACACATACCAAAAACTTCTTAGTGAAAACACAAACCACCAATCCCAGCCAGCACTTAAATCCAACAAAAATCAAAATGTAAATCACATAAAAGACACAGAAGGATCCAAGGACAGCAAGGAATCCCAGTATAATTCTTTCCTTTAATATAAAACGACAAGTACATAAACGCTTTCGTAGCAAAGATACTTCATCAGATGTATACTAAAACACATACATAACCATTTATATAATCAATTCAATAGGTCACATGACTATATACAATTACTGCTAAAAGGTATATTACATCTATAAAGAACTGCATCCAGCATAGTAACATTCCATTTACAACTAAGTAACAAAAACAAATTCATTATATATAAAAACTTGCAGATAAAATAGAACATTCCAAACAATAAATATTTCATTAAAACATTTGTAAAAATCATGAATACATGTATTATTTCTTCAAACTTCTAGCTCTAAGCCTTGGTTTGATAGCTACCCTGTCATTCAGGCCATGCCCAAAGTCTCCTCTTAGCCTGATTATCCATTTGGATTCTAACTGCTCTGTTGAATTATTGATGTCTCCTTTTCTGATATTATCAAAAATACGTGCTACTACCATAAACTTAAAAAAGTGGGAACTATCTGCACTTAATATGTGCTTGGACAGGGCACTAACATTACTACATTTATTATATGATAGTAATGTTCTTTAATTCTCTCCTTTAGGGTCCTGTCCATTTTCTCTACATAGAATTTGAAACAGGTGGAGCAGTAAGCCAAATATACAACATGAGCAGTTTCACAAGTAGCATAAACATTAAATTTATATGTTTTATTTTGATCAGGATGAGTATACTCTCCACTACTGTCAATATACTGGCAACATTCGCAGTGTCCACATGGCATAGTACAGTGTTTATTCAACAATCTCTTGCTCCCCTTAGGGGCACAAAGAAGCTGTTTCAGAGATTTCATATTTTTATAGACAAATTTAGGTTTCTCATTTATAAAACTCCTCATAACTTCATCAGTAGTTAAAATTGTCCAGGGTTTCTCTGTGATGTTTCTGTAATATTTACAAACACACCAAAAGGTGACAAGAAACGCCAGGAACGAGGATTCTATGCTGGAAACACTTAGTTTATTGACATAAAATAGGTTAAGCGCTTTCTACAGAAGAAATCTGTCTTCATCAGAACATCGTGGTAAACCATTATGACTCTTATATATGACAATTAATCTGAGAAGCCCGCCCTAAGATGTAATTGCTCAGTTAAATCAATTGTCAAACAATAACCATTTTTAAAGATAAAGTACATACATCATTTTACATAAACACTCTAAGAATATGTGTTTTGATATGTTTGCAAAGCCCAGTTAAACTGAGAAAACAAAATATATGCTGGTAAAAAACCACAAAATATATAAATAAATATATGAACTAACTATACTAAAAAATAAATCCACATATTTAAAAACAAATCAGTACGTAGTGCCATCTAATTCTTCACTAAAATATATATAAAAAATGTATTCTAGAATGGCAGCCTTACAAAATATATACAATATATGCCAATCAACATAATGGTAAGAATATTTGTATACTAAAATATATACATGTAAAATATATTTGTGTAAACATGTCTGTTGAACAGTACATGAAATATTAGAAAAATTGCTAAAAAAATATATACTCAAAAAATACATTGGGTAACCCCCTGATAAATATTAGAATACAAATATAATAAACTGTGGTGAATGAGACAAATAAAACAATATATTACACAATTAATTAAATTGATTAAACTAAACCCTAACTAATGGCTTAGTAGGTATCATTTCATTAAGGCCTGGGGGGGTGGCAGCATCCAACCTTATCTGCCACTTGATTTCCCGTTCCCCCACTACAGCCTTTATGTTGCCCCCTCTGGGATTGGGAAAAACAACATCTAAGATCCCAAATTTAAACATCTTGCACTGTGGACTATTAATGAGATGTCTCGATAATGCATTATTGATATCATACTTCCTCATACAGTAAATATGATCGTATATTCTGTTCTTGAGACTGCGATCCGTCTTGCCCACATAATAACTGTTACAGGTTTGACAAACTCCAAGATATATAACATGTTGGGTTAGACAATTACCATTGGAAAACCAAATCTTACTCTTTAAACAGTTATTCAGAGTAATACAAGGTACATCCAAGATATATTTACAATAATTACATTGGCCACATCTTCTGGTGCCTGTCCTTTTGTCATTGGTATTCTTCTGGAATTTTGATTTTAATTCTATTATTCTTTTGAGATTATTCCCAGTTTTATGTACGAAATGTGGCCTCTCAGTGATCTTATTTTTAATGGTCTGGTCACTTGTCAAAATGTTCCAATTGGTAGTAATAATTTGTTTAACTTCATTGGAATATTTGCCATATTGAATGATACAAGACCTAGTGTATATATTCTTACTCTCCGCCACTGAACTCTGACAGGCAGTATTAGTACAGGTATCCCCTACAGGTGAAGATTTAGTTATACCCACCCCCAAAAGTGGCTTGTATTTAAACCCCCACTCCTTCATAACATAACCTGTGATGTCTTTTACCATCTTGGGTGGATAACCCTTATCCAGGAACAGTCGACCAATATATTCCAGTTCATGGTCAACTAGATGTCTCTCAGTAGTCATACGTGCGGCCCTGATGCACTGCCCCTTGATGATTCCCCTCTTAGTATTATATGTATGTGCACTGCTGTAGTGCAAATAGCCATTGCTAAAGGTGTCCTTTCTGTGGATTTGGGAGTGAAATTCATTGTCCTTACTATATATTTTGACATCTAAATAATTTATACCATGTGTGTTATATTGGTGGGTGAATTTTAGGTAATCCGTGGTGTTGTTAATATAACTAATAAAGTCATGCAATAACTCAACTTCTCCCTCCCAAAGTATAAAGATGTCGTCCAAATACCGGACGTATTTTTTAATGAAGGACATCCAGTTTGAATTCAAAACAAATTCCACTTCCCAGTCCAACAGAACCATATTGGCGTATATGGGAGCGCAGGCAGTGCCCATAGCTACCCCCGTTTTCTGCTTGTAATACTCCCCCTCAAAGTAGATGTAATTGTGGTCCAAAACGATGTCCATAAATTCAGTGAGAAGAGAGATATCATCCTGGTCTAATCCACTCACTTTGCGCATACTACTGATGAATCTATGGATTCCCTCATCCTTGGGAATGCAGGAGAATAAGTCCTGTACATCTATTGTCACATAAATCAATCTGGGGGACCAAAGTTCCTTTTTGAACAGGCCCAGAAACTCCCAGGAGTCTTTCATAATGTGCTCAACGATGTCATAAATGTGCTTTAATTTGTGATGGATAACTTGTCCAAATGTAAAAGCTTTACTGGCACTGCCAGAGATAATAGGGCGGAAAGGTGGGTCCTGTATGTTTTTGTGGACCTTGGGGATGCCGGTGATAGTGGCTAAGATGGGGAACTCAACTTTTAAAAATCTGTATAGATCTTCATTTATCCTATTTTCCACTATAAATTCTTCTAAGTATGAATCAATTCGTCTATGAGCTATATTAACCTCATTAATAGAAGAAGGAGTGTACTGTGTTGAATTATTTAAGAGATTGAAAATTTTACCTTTATATTGTTCCTGATCATAAAATACAATGCCCCCACCCTTATCCGCAGTAGTAATGCGAATGTTGTTGTCACACAGTGCTTGAATAACATCCATCATGCTGTTGCCCGATTTCTGCCCTACATGAATATGCTTGTATTTCTTGTATAGGGAATATAACTCAGAGTTCACTACATTTTCAAATGATGTAAGCGTGTTACACATGGGTGGAGTGAAAGTGCTCTTTTTCCTGAGTTGCTCAGTCTGGTTGTAACTATCACTATTCTGATTTTAGATGTTGTTTTTCCCAATCCCAGAGGGGGCAACATAAAGGCTGTAGTGGGGGAACGGGAAATCAAGTGGCAGATAAGGTTGGATGCTGCCACCCCCCCAGGCCTTAATGAAATGATACCTACTAAGCCATTAGTTAGGGTTTAGTTTAATCAATTTAATTAATTGTGTAATATATTGTTTTATTTGTCTCATTCACCACAGTTTATTATATTTGTATTCTAATATTTATCAGGGGGTTACCCAATGTATTTTTTGAGTATATATTTTTTTAGCAATTTTTCTAATATTTCATGTACTGTTCAACAGACATGTTTACACAAATATATTTTACATGTATATATTTTAGTATACAAATATTCTTACCATTATGTTGATTGGCATATATTGTATATATTTTGTAAGGCTGCCATTCTAGAATACATTTTTTATATATATTTTAGTGAAGAATTAGATGGCACTACATACTGATTTGTTTTTAAATATGTGGATTTATTTTTTAGTATAGTTAGTTCATATATTTATTTATATATTTTGTGGTTTTTTACCAGCATATATTTTGTTTTCTCAGTTTAACTGGGCTTTGCAAACATATCAAAACACATATTCTTAGAGTGTTTATGTAAAATGATGTATGTACTTTATCTTTAAAAATGGTTATTGTTTGACAATTGATTTAACTGAGCAATTACATCTTAGGGCGGGCTTCTCAGATTAATTGTCATATATAAGAGTCATAATGGTTTACCACGATGTTCTGATGAAGACAGATTTCTTCTGTAGAAAGCGCTTAACCTATTTTATGTCAATAAACTAAGTGTTTCCAGCATAGAATCCTCGTTCCTGGCGTTTCTTGTCACCTTTTGGTGTGTTTGTAAATTTGTTGTATCGCTGGAACATTTTCTTCTACTATGTTTCTGTAATACTTAACATCACTGGAATAATAGACAAACTTTTAGTTTGTCATTCTCTTCACTATATACATTCTTCTCAGTATTCCTAATATATTTTTTACCATAGTAAGGTTTAGCTCTATCACCTCTTAGTTTGGTAGCAGTTCTAACACTTTCACTGGTATAATTCTCAGTGTAACCCCTAGCAATGAAAGCCTTCTCTAAATATTGAATTTGCTGAATGAATTCATCATTTTAACACTGAGTCTAGATGCCCTGGAAAAGGAAGGAATTATACTGGAATTCCTTGCTGTCCGTGGATCCTTCCGTGTCTTTTATGTGACATACCAAAAACTGCTGCCACAACCATGACACAACCGTACAGAATTTGTTGAATCAGGAAACAAACAGACTACCCAAGTATAATGTGGACATCACACCCTATAATCAGACTAATAGGTATGTGACCCATGTCCTGGAGTAGATGATGAGTGGAACATCCACCAGCATGTGGTCACAGTGCTGGCTACTCCCTTGTCTACAACACAAGTACTGAATATGTGAAGGACATCCACATCAGAGGCCATAATACCTTCATAGTTCCCAGCCTTCCTCACACCGGTAACTGAGTACAATGCACCTTTCTTCATGTACCCATCTACACATCTTCCAGTGATGTGTAACTGAAGTGCACCACCTTTGTCGAAGTGAGCTGTCACACATCTTATTGGCCATACCTAGGTATTCTTTTTGTGGCATGTACATGATTGTCTGATGGTGCGGAACACTGATCAAGTTGTTACACCAGATGCATGTGTGCTACTTGTTTTGCTGATTTATACACTACATACATAGGTGTTTGACATTATTAGTGGCATGAATATCATTTGTGGGGTCTAGGACACATGCTCGACTAGCATATGTCTGAATCACAAAACATCGAAGACACATACACGAAAGCGCTTAACATTGAAAAGCACTTCTGTGTATGTGTAGTTCAAAAAAAAAATCTACGTTTCTGCAGGGGGGCTTCACCCCTCTGCACCCCCCACTCCCTACTTTATTATTCTCACTCCAAGATCACACTACAGTGGGGAAAAGGGAATTTTCCCTTACCTGCACTGTAGTCCTATCTACGAAACAGGCACACATACACAGAAGCGCTTGTTGATGTTAAGCGCTTTTGTGTATGAATGTTCGATATTTTGTGATTCGAACATATGCTAGTCGAGCATCTGTCCAGATCCCCATTTGTGACAGTATGGATTGTACCATATACATATATATATATATATATATATATATATAGATATATCATGCACACCAGTCAGCTAGCCTGTCTTGCTCATAATGTAGCATACAGGTATAACAGTGTTCCTCCTAACACTTCCTGCAGATATTACAGTGCCAGAACAGTGTCCATGGTTACCCTCATAGAGTGTGGCTGTATCATAATAGTTGTTCATGTGTGTTTGTGCAGAATAATCTCTTATCACTCTAAATCACATGTGCTATCTCAAATGAGTGAGATTACTAGTGGTATTATTCTGATATTGTCCATGATTGTGGTTGGTTCTTTTTATGTTATCCATGAGCCTTTACCTGTGCCCCACTTGCTGGAGACCCTTGCTGAGATTACACTCATATTCAGGCAAATCAGTGTGCACAGCTTCACAATATGCATCCTTCACCAATTGTATGTCAGATCCTTGACAGATGTCCTCCCTCATTGTTCATGTAAGGATGCTTATGTCACACAGATATCCTCCCCATTGTTATTTCAGCATGTGTGACAGTCACATAAAATACATTTTCACTGTGCAGTTCCTACTCTACCACATAGATATGTGATTGGTGTTGCTGCTACAACCATCTTCCATTGACATGCCTTCATCTTCTATAGATTAGGTTGTTTCACCTGTCCTGTTTCCCTGTGTTCATTCCTACAGTTCTATCTGTGTTTCACTATTCAATACACACACTTCCCCTGAGTGCTTATTTTAGATGACGGTCCATGTACCATTATATATAATTTACACAGCTTCAGTAGAGCATGCCAGAAATGGGATATCACAATACTCTGTGTGATGCCCAGCACTGCTACCAATATGTGATGGCCACCGATATGTGTCATCTCCATGCTGGGCCAGTAATCAAGGAGCATGACCACTGACACTGGAGAGGGGCATACACTTGGAATGCAAATGGATACACTCAGTGTTCCCAGATGTAGACCTCTCTGCATCAAGTACAAATTCCCTTAAGAGCACATAGGGAACCCACTGATCCCAGGGTCTAGATGTCTCTATATCTGTCACTCTCCAGGTCCCCAGTAAGACTTCCTACTAGTACAGCCGTAGGGTTAGGTCCTCAGCCGAGTGTCCATGCCAAGTCATCCAGCACCCTCTCTGTAAACCCAGTGCTCCATGTCCCTGCCCCAAGTAGCTGACACACACATACTGAGAGATTTGATTTTTCACACACATGCACCTGAGAAAGTCTAGCAGAGATGTACCTGCTGTGCCCCCTTCTGCCCAGAGTATAAGGCAGTTTTCACTGCCATCAGACACTTCACAATCAGCTTCCCTAAGGCCCTTAACAAAGGGTGTTCAATTATACCCTGTGATATTAATACTAATACAAATGGTAGTAGTTTACCAAGAGGGCTATGCCATCTGGAATGGCCCATACAGGGCTATCAAATAAATATAAGTACTCTCAAGGATTATATACTCTCTACAAGGACCAGCCACAATAAAAGTTTTAAATATATTTAATAATAAATAATAAAAGAACATGAAAATACTGAATATGTATTCACAGTAAACCGCAGGGTTCAGATCACAGGAAATATTGAAAAGAACATTGATGGACAGACTCAGACAAATAAAGAAAAACAATATCTAAACTAAGCTTCACTATATTCCTGACTGAATCTAAGATAATTTTACTGTTCCCTAGTTATGTTACTTACCACTGTAAGGCAAGATGCTGTGGGTGAGAGTCTTTCTAGTCAGGCTTTCCAAACAGAATACTCAATATTCTGAGATTTCTTTTGTAATATCTAAAATATAATTTCCAAGAGGGCTGGCAGAATGACCTCATCTGGTCATCTGACTCTAGGCTCTCATAGTATTCCCCTTTGAAGCTGAGACAAAAGGTTAGCACAAATAGCCACAATGCACATGCACATGTTTATGGCAGTGACTAGGGCCTCCCTTCTTTTCACTGAGCTAATGTGCAAAGGATCTTCTCCAGACCCAGTGACTCTGGTCCTATGCAGCACTGTGGGGTGACCTTTAATGACTTAACAGCTCATTTACATTTCCCTTATTTTTCTTAAAGTTATCCTCTGCTGTGCCAGTATACTCTATTAAAACATATGCATTTAATTCAGCTACAAAAATACGTGTACATTTCTCTTAATTTCTGCAGGGTGCACTGTTGATACATTTCGACACAAGCACACCTCACAAATACATTTTCAGCACAAGCATCTGTACAAAATCAGTTTGATATACAAATGACATACAGTTCTAATACATTTGTAACACAAATATCTTGTATAAATCAGATATTCAAAGGATATATCATTCTTTACAAACTCCAGCTGACTATGCTGCCATTTGTCCATGTCATCACACTCTGCACTGTAGATACACTGGCCTGTTCTGTGTTTGGACTACATGCTTCTCATTCATACCTCTCAACTGTCTAGATAGTCACAGGATGTCCAGATGTGTTTTTTATCAAATTTGTGGCTTTCTGTCATATCACTGGGATGATCTCAGGACTGATATGACTCAATATTACATACATTTGAGGTCATACCTCCCAACTGTCCAGATTTTTTTCTCATATTTATGATCTTTTCCTCATAAAATTTTGGTTTTCTGGAAAATCATTTATTTATTTTTTATTTAATTAACATTTGTTAACTGGGAAAGTCTGACTTGGAACAAAGCCAATATTCAGCGGTGGCCCAGGGAAAAATGTTCCAGATGCATGTCTTTGAAAGTGGGAGGAAACCAAAGCACTGGAGAAAACCCACATGAGTACAGAAGGCACCCCAGCCATGAATCGAACATGCAAATCATTGGCATGTCATTGTGTATTGCAGTCAAAAAATAATGACAGACATTTGATTTTCAAACATCATGCTCTTCAGAAAATTCATGCAAATGTAAAACCTAGTATTCTGTCAACTTTGTCAATTTGTAAGAGCAATATTAAAAATCTACAAAAAGGACAGTTCAACTTAAGGCTACAGCAAACACTCTCATAAAAGACAATTCAAAATGGAAGAAAAAATGAAAGCGATTGCAGCATAGCTTAAAAACATAAAAATATTTAATGCAACAAACAGTTAAGCACTTTCACTTCCACTGTAGATGCTTCATCAGACCATAAAATAAAAACAGACAAGTCGCAATTTAAATACTATTTCTACAAAGTAACCGCTCATACTATTTGAACAGATCATGTGATTTAAGAAAGGATTTTATAGAGACAGTCTTATTGAGAACATAATATTTATCTGACTGCAACATAATAATCCAACACATTTCAAAAGTTTCAGTTCTATTCTTCACATTTCCTATTCTCAAATCATCATTAATAAATTGCAACACTAAAAAAGTAAAACTGTGGTCTGTTCCTTCATTAATTACATGCCTAGCCAATGCATTGTTAACATCTCTTCTGTGTATATTGCCAATATGTACACAAACACATTCCTTAAGCAAATGGTTCATTTTACCAACATGCTAAGCATTTCTTACATTATACTAGATAAATTAAATTCCTGCTAGAACAGTAAACATAACAAGAAAATCTATACATTTTATTAAATGTTGGATGCATAAAATCATTCCCATTTCCATATACAAACGCATACTATAAGACCTATAACTAAAGGTACCATTCTCTGAGACTCTATAGTGTTCATTGTTTCACTCTTATAGCATAAAAGTCTACACTGATCAACTACATTACAGTGACCATGAAACATTGGTAGACCACTTTGCAAATAAGCCATGATAAAGGACTAATTATTATTCCAGGGATAAAAAATCAAAAGGGGATATTCCAGGGTGACTCTCTGTCACTGCTGCTATTCTGTCTTGCCCTTAACCCATTAAGCTGTCTACTTAACAGCTTAGGCCATGGCTATAATTTGGCTCCTAGAAAACAACAAAGTGTAAAGACGTTTCATCTTCCCTTTGTCAATGATTTGAAACTGTATAACTCATCAGATGAGGAACTGAAAGTACAACTGCAAGTTGTCAAAACTTTTTCAGATGATATTAGAATGTCATATGGTCTTGATAAATGAGCAAAAGCAATCTTTATAACAAGAAAACTGCAGCAACAATAAAACATCAGTTTGGGACAAGAATGTGATATAAAAGAACTTGAGCAAGAGGGAGTGTATAAACATTTGGGAATTGATGAAGGATCAACAATAAAACATAAACAAATGCAAATAAAACTTAATAAGGGGTATTTTAGAAGACTTAAATTAATCCTGAAAACAGCATTGAAATCAAGGAATAAAATCTAAGCTATAAAGCTATTTGATCTTATTGTCCTAACTTACAGTTTTGGAGTGACTGACCTGCCCCAAAACATGTTGGATAGATTAGACAGGAAAACAAGAAAGATGGTTCATGCTCACCAAATGATTTATAAAAATCAGTGCATACCATGATTATTATCTAATTAAATCTGTGGGGGTTGGGGATATAAAAGGAAGTATTAGCTGTTGATTACTTGTATCATCTGATGAAGTCCATGAGGGATGAAAAGGTTTGTTAGTCTTGTGCGTTTATTTGATTAAACAGTTGTTTGCTTCATTCACCGCAGTGTAATTCTGTGATTTTCTACCTCCTTGTGTCTGGTGCCTTGTTTTGTATCTGGTTCCTGGTCTTGTTAGGCATCTAACCTCATTTTTGTTTTTTTAAGATTATATATTCCCCATTCCAAAGGAAGGATAGGCCTCCTTGAAATTGATTACATGTACAGATCTGCAATCATGGGACCCCACACATATCTGCCCACCTCACAAGACCCAAATGTAGTGAAAGGTTTGAAACATGAGGAGAATAAGTCTAAGATGACTTCTCTGCTTAATCTACCAGAAGCATATCAGCATCAAGCGGGAATGGAAATCAAACCACAAGTGGCTAAAAAACAGGCAGCAACTGAATGTGCCAAAAACCAAAAGAAAGAATATAAGGTGAAGGACCAGATGAGAAGGCAAGAAATGTGAAAACTGAATAAGTATAGCTGCAAGTAGAGAAAACTTCTGGAAAAACCACATGTTGATCAGGAACTGACACAGGAATGGTTAAGGAGAGGAGAATTAAAATCAAGAGATGAAAAGTAAATATTAGTGGCACAAGATAGTGGGCTATGTACACATTGGTATACAAAGTCCATTGAACATGTGGGAGAAACAGACAAATGTAAGTTTTGTAAAACAGAATTGGAAATGGTTGCACACCTCATTGCTGGTTGCGACATACTAATGTCAGAAAGACTGTACACTGAAAGGCATAATAATATGGCGAGACTGTTGCAGTGGGGATTGTGCAAACATCATGGTACTGAAGTGGGTGAAAAATGCTGGAAACATAAGTCACAAAGCATCATAGAAAATGATGAAGTCTACATCATGTGGGATCATCCATTACCAACAGTTCAAAGGATAGATGCTAGAAAAATGAATATAGTGGTCCAAGAAAAGAAGTCAAAAGTAGCATTGATCATTGAAATTGACATTGTCCTGCATATACAGTGACACAAAGTCATTAAATATCAGGATTTGCAAGCAGAAATGAGAGCAATGTGGAAGAAAAATACCCAGATAGTTCCAATAGTAGTAGAAGCAATGGGTCTTATAAAAATGATTCTACAATCATATTTAGATATGCTACCAATACATATAAATCCATACGAATTGCAGAAGGAGTTATTACTGGGCACATTGCGGGTGCTGCGAAGAGTACTTTTGGCTGACATCAAAGAGTGAAACAATACTAATTTCATAAATTGTAATCGTACTTTGACTTAGGAATGGGGTCCATTCCCGTCATGGTATTAGAAACTCAAAAGATTTGGAGAAATTAGAAAAAAGGCAGAAACCATAAAAGTGCGAATGGAGAGATGATAAGTCAGCAAGTAAAGGAGAGTAGTATTGCTGAAATTGAATTCATCCTCAAGTCTTGGGGAGTGCCTTCACAAGGTGGACCTCATTTTTCACAAAATCTCTCCTAGATGACACTGATATATAGACTGTATTTATATAGCGTATATCATGTAAAGAAGTAGGTTAAAATAAAAAAAAAAAATAGCACAAGACCCAGCCTAAAAAAAAGTGCCCAATCCTGGTAGGCACACTGGTGCCAGAACTGGAAACGATGACAGTGTAGAATCCTCAAAATAAGGAAACATTCCTACAATAGGGCCAGGCCAGGACCAGGGGGAAGATGGGCTCTGTGTTGTAGAAGGAGGTAGTAGTCCACAGAAATCACAAAATCTGAGATGATAAAGTGGGCTACTTAGGATAAGAAAGAAATTATGTATTGTTACAATTATGCCAAAAGCCCAGAATTTCCAAACACAAGATATACAAAACAATTAAGAGAGAAATCAGAAGAAAGAAAAATACTTCCACAAGAAAAACTGTCAGAAGCTTCCAATAAAAATTTGTATTCATTCGTACAACAGATTTGTGAAAAACAGTATATAGATCAAGAAACATTGATCTGTTTGGAAAAAGAAGCATCTGAGGAAGTGAGAAAATATAAACAACAAAACCTAGACATTTTTGAAAAGTATAAAAAAGAAATATGGACATGGGAAAGAAAGAAAGATTTGATATGGTGCAATATTTATGCAAAGGAGAAAGCCAAATTAATCAATATAAAGAAGGCAGCCCCAAAGATATTTGAAGAGAAATAGTGGCAAAGGCATCCAGATATGGAAAGTTTTACAATAAAAAAATATCACAAAGAGGGAATGCAGAAAAGAAGATTAGTAAAGTAGAAGTTAAAAAGCTGAAGTTATGGAGTGCCTGTGAAGTGAAGGATTTGGTGTAGAAGGTGTAACACAGGTGACATCACAGCATGATGGAGTGAGTCCCCAAAGTAAGGAGAAGCAGGAGGATCAGGAAAGATCTGAAGAAGAAATATGGACATGGGAAAGGAAAAGAGACTTAAAATGGTGTAATATTTATTCAAAGGAAAAGGCAAAACTAACCAATACAAAAAGAGCAGTACCAAAGATATTTGAAGAGAAATACAGGCAAAGGAATCTGGACATGGAAAATGTTACAATACAAAAAATAAGGCAAAGAGAAAAAGTAGAAAAGGTGATTAGTAATGGAGAGGTTAAAGAAACAGAAACTGAAGTTATGGAGTACCTGCAAAGTGAAGAATTTAGTGTAGAAAATCGAATTCAGAAATTAGCACAACAGGATAGAGCGATGGATATCCAAATTAAGGGGAAACCATTGGAATGGGGAACAATTAGGAAGGTGCCATATGAAAATATTTTGGAGCCTTCCATAGGAAACCAGTATAAATGTTCAAATAAATAGTGAATGTAACTGGAGAGTGTTTCTTTAAAATGTATATATGATTATTTTAATTGACGGTTGATTAATTAGATGATTGTTTGATTAATTGTATTTAAGTGAATATATGTGTATATATATATATATATATATATATATATATATATATATATATATATATATATAGATGTATGGTGTGGCACATTTTGTAACTCCAGGAAGGCTGTGCCAAGGTGCCAGAGTGTTATTCAGTATGAATAAACTATTTAATACAAGATTGGTGGCATCTTTTTCTCTGGCTTTGTAGTCTGATGTGTAAATGTTCAATTGAACCTGGACAGCAAGGGAAGGAACAGGAATTTGTGGAAACTCTGATTTAGCCAATGTTGAGGATAGGTCATTGAGTTCCCATATGACAGAGCAACGGATGGCATAGGATGAAATTGAAGAAAATGTGCCACAGGAAGATGTTATAGAACTTTGTATAGAATGCCCACAGGAAAGGGAAAACAAAAAATGAGCCCTCAGTTTAGAAGAAATTGAGCTAAGAGAAGAGTTGCTTGATTTAATGGACATAGATATATTAAGATCAATGAAAGAAATAGACTGCAGAAGGTCAATAAAACCCAAAAAGTTTGATAAAACAGAGATCCATGTGATATAACAGAAGTAAACAGGATATATTACTTTGCAGCTAAACTAATAACTGATAAAGTTCTACCACAAGAACACAGGGTAGTGAGGAAAAGGAAGGGGAGAAATTGATTACCATCATGCAAATATCGAATAGAGAAAACTATAAAGCAATTAAGACCAGAAGTGTCACTGTTAGAAGAATATTAAAGAGGGAACAGATGAATAAAAAATACTAAGAAAGACAGACATGATAAAAGCACTGTACAGTATTAGAACAGACCAGGATGTATCATGCACTGCTGCAAATAACAAACTAAAAAATCTCAGCATAGGCGGAAAAATTTAGAAGATACATAGATTAATATAAAGGAAAAGTACAACACCTTAACCATTATGCCATCCTCCCACCACCCACATAAGCAATTTATTGATGACCCAAAAAATCTTTACAGAGAATTGGGAAACAAGGTAAAAGGAATTGAAAGACCATAAAAAAAAAAAAGAAGAAATAACATTTTGGAGAAGTATCTATGAAGCTACTGTAGAACATAACATAGATGCTAAATGGATAGAAGAAATAAAAGAAACAATAAGAAGTTTAAAGGTACAGGATATGAAATGGGATGAAGTAACAGCCAGACAGATTGAAACAAAGTCAAGAAAAGCCTCTAACTGGAATACCCCAGGCCCAGATGCAGTACATAACATCTGGTTAAAAGTATTAACATCTTTGCAAGAAGATTTAGCAACTAGTAAGAACTATTTATATGTGTACCCAAACATACTCCAACCTGGCTAACAACAGGAAAAATTATGTTCCTACTTAAGAGTGAACCTGCAAGCCACCCTAAAAATTATAGACCAGCAACTTGCCTTCTGATGATGTATAAAATATAAATGGGAATTGATGTCGACAGAGGTTATAGTAATTTACAAGAAAACTCTATTATGGCAATAAAATAAAAGGGCAATAAAAGAAAGTCATATGGAACAAAGGATCATTTGTTGTTAAATAAAGTCATAACAGAGAACTGTAAAAAGGGGAAGAATCAAAGTATGGCATAGATTGACTACAAAAAAAATTGACAGTATCTGACATACATGGATAAAACAGTGCCTAAAAATATATAAGATACATTACAGTGACCATGAAACAGTGGCAGGCCACTTTGCAATTAAGCCTTGATTAAGGACAAATTATTATCCCAGGGATAAAAATTCAAAGGGGGATATTCCAGGGTGACTCTCTATCACTACTACTAATTTGCCTTGCCCTTAACCCATTAAGCTGTCTACTTAGTTTAGGCAATGGCTATAATTTGTCTCCTGGAAAACAACAGTGTTAAAGACTTCTCATTTTCTCTTTGTTGATAATTTAAAACTGTATAGCTCATCAGATTAGGAACTGAAAGTACAACTGCAAGTTGTCAAAACTTTTTCAGATGATATAAAAATGTAATTTGGTCTTGATAAATGTACAAAGGCAACCTGTAAAGTAGGAAAACTGCAGCACCAGGAAAATGACAGTTTGGGACAAGAAAGTGATATAAAAGAACTTGAGCAAGAGGGAGTGTATAAATATTTGGAATTTGATGAAGGATCAACAATAAAACATGAACAAATACAAATAAACCTTAGTAATGAATACTTTAAAAGACAAATTAATCCTGAAAACTGTGTTGACATCTTAAAACAAAATCCAAGCAATAAAACAATTTGCTCTTCCTGTCCTAACTTACAGTTTTGGAGTGATTGGTCCCAAAACGTGTTGAACAGATTAGATAAGAAAACAAGAAGGATGCTTCATGCTCACCAAATGATTTATAAAAATCAGTGCATACCAAGATTATATATTTCCCATTCCGAAGAAGGGATGGGCTTTCTTGAAATTGATTACATGTATAGATCTGCAATTGTGGGACTCCACACATATCTGCTGACCTCACAAGACCCAAACATAGTGAAAGTTTTGAAACATGAAGAGAATAAATCCAAGATGACATCTCTGCTTAATCTAGCAGAAGCATATCAGCATCAAGCAGGAATGGAAATCAAACCAGAAATAGATAAAAAAGCAAAAAACTAAATAAAGAATATAAGGTGAAGGACCAGATGAGAAGGCAAAAAAATGTGCAAAATGCATAAATATCGTTGCAAGTATAGAAAACTTCTGGAAGAACCTCATGTTGATTAGAAACAAATTCAGGAATGATTAAGGAGAGGAGAATTCAAACCAAGAGATGAAATGTTAATATTGGCGGCCCAAGATCACGGAGGTTTACAAAGTCCACTGAGCATGTGGGAGAAACAGACAAATTAAGGTTTTGTAAAACCAAACTGTAAACCAGTTGCACATCTCGTTACTGGTTGTGACATACTAATGGCAGAAGGACTGTATACTGAAAGGCATAATCATGTGGGAAGACTGTTGCACTAGGGACTGTGCAAACATTATGGTACTGAAGTTTCTGAAAAACACCAGAAACATAAGTCACAAAGCATCATAGAAAATGATGAAGTTCATATCACATGAGATCATCCATTACCAGCTGTCCAAATGATTGATGCTAGAAAACCGGATATAGTGGTCCATGAAAAGAAGATAAAAGTAGCATTAATCATTGAAATCGACACACCCAGTGACTGGAGTGTCTTGCGTACAGAGAGACACAAAGTCATAAAATATCAGGAACTGCAGCCAGAAACGAGAGCAATGTGGAAGAAAGATAGCCAGATAGTTCCACTACTAGTAAGAGAAATGGATCTTATAATCTACAGTCATATTTAGATATGTTACCAATACATGTAACCCCATACAGATTGCAGAAGGAGTCATTACTGGGCACATTGTGTGTGCTGCAAAGAGCACTTTTGGCTGACATCAAAGATTGAAACAATATTAATTTCATGAACTTTAATCGTACTTTGACTTAGGAATGGTGTCCATTCTCATCATCGTATTAGAAACCCAAAAGACTTGGAGAAATTAAAAAAGTGATATTCGCAGAAGAGATGTTAACAATACATTGGCTAGGCATGTAATTAATGAAGGAATAGACCACAGTGTTACTTTTCTAGTGCTGTAATTTATTAATGTTGATTTGAGAATAGATGTGAAAAATAGAACTGACACTTTTGAAGTGTGTTGGATTATTATGCTGCAGTCAGATAAGTATTATGGTCTCAGTGAGACTGTCCCTTAAAGCCATTTCTTAAATCACATGATCTGTTCAAATAATTTGAGTGGTTACTTTGTAGCTAATAGTATTTATATTGTGACTTGTCTGTTTTTGTTTTATGGTCCGATGAAGTGTCTGTAGTGGATGTGAAAATGCTTACCTATTTGTTACATTAAATCTTTTTACGTTTTTAAGCTGTGCTGCAGTATCTTTCATTTTTGTACATTTTGAATATTAACAATCTGTCCCCATTTTTGGGCCTTTGTCCCCCCATTATTTATGGCTTTGTCGAAATTTCTTGCTGTATGAGGTTGAGAAGTATGTTTGAGTTCCATACTTCAACTCCTTCAGAACATGTACTTCTACCACATTTCTACCACATTTCTGTGTCTGTGTCAAATATGTCCCTCTTTCTGGGTCATTGCTCCTGCATTATAGGTTCATAGGTTGGTACTAGGCCCTAGGGCCTATACAAGCCTAGCCATAACATTTCCCTGGCTATTTCTTCCCACAATATTTACTTCCCTGGACCCCTGTCTAGCAGGGTGACTGACATGATCCCCAGAGTGAATTTCCTGTCTCCCATCCAATCGTCAAGGTTCCTTTTGAAGAGGGCCAAAGAGGCATTCTGCTTGACATGTATGGGCAGTCTATTCCAGAGTCTGGGAAGTCTCTGGAGCAGGAACCTATCCCTCCAGCATGTTTTGTTCATTGTGATGACAAGGTTTAGATCCCTGGAGCATGTGGCTCTGAGGGATTGGGATTTCTTTAAGTGTAGCATGTCCAACAACTCTTGGTTTGACATGACCTTGTATATTAAGCAGAGATCTCCTCTGAGTAGACGATATACGACAGATTATAGCTTGAGTTTTTTAGACAGTCAGCATTCTTGTGATTCTTTTAGTGAGGTATTTCTGCGACCCTTCCAGTTGTTGCAGATGTCTTGAGAGGTACATACCAAACAGGGTGTTGTATTCTATAATAGGTCTAATGAGGGATGAGTACAGTGGGACAATGATATCCTTTTTTCTGGATGAAAAACCCTTAGTGATGAGGTATGCCACATAGAAGGATTTCCTGACTGTTGTGGTGATGTGGTTATTGAAGGTGAGACCACTGTCCACCTGTGTCCCTAAGTCTCTTATCAATCTTTCAGTGTTTAGTGTACTGGCACCTATGTAGTAATTCATGGGTCCATGTTTTTTCCCAAAGGGGATAACTATACATTTCTTGGCATTGAGCTTGAGCCCATGACTCTGGCACCAAGCATCTGTTTCTGTAAACAGCCTTTTGTAGACTATCCACATCATTTGGGGATTCAATAATGGCTCCCAGTTTCCAGTCATCTGCAAACTTTGTTAGCCAGAGTCCCTTAGTGTTGGCCTGTACTTCAGAGAAGTAGATGCCAAACAAGAACAGTCCCAGGAATGAACCCTCAGGTACTCCACTTGTCACTTGTCTGGAGTTGGATTTGGAGTCGGCTACTTTTACAGTGTGGGTTCTGTCAGTTAGCCAATTGGCAACCCATCGAGTGATGTAGAGATTAATGCCCAGCTTAGTAAGTTTATCTATGATTTCAAAGTGGGGGATGGTGTTGAAGGCCTTGGCGAGGTCCAGATAGACAGTGTGGACCGCCTTACCCTCACCCACAGCTCTGAAGACTAATTCGAAGAAGTCAGTCAGGTTCAGGAGACAAGATTGGCCCTTCATGAATTCAAACTGGGTGGGGTCCAGTGTTTGAAGGTTGCCAATGTCTTTGTTTATAAGTTCCATGATAATACGTTCCATGGCCTTGCAGATCAGGCTTGTCAGACTGAAAGGGTGTGGTAGTTCCCAGGATCCAAGGTGGATTCCCCCCCTTGTGGAGTGGGAAAACTGTAGCTGTGCGCCACTCAGTGGGCACGAAGCCTGAGGGGAGGCTATGATTAAACATGACACTTAGGTGAGGTGCCAGTTCATTTTGTAGTTCATGTAGTACACAGCCCGGGATATCGTCTGGTCCCATGGATGCTGTATTCCTAGCTTTGGAGAGTGCAGTTTTTACCTGTGTGGCCATCATTACTGGAATTTGGCAATCTTTAGGTATTGAGATGGGCCTTTTAGGGGGTGAGAGGGGGGGTGAAGTTGGCACTGAATCGATCTGCCAGGATATTGGCAATATCCTTGTGATCAGTATATTTAATGCCATTCTGTTCTAGCTCAGAGCAGATCTGTGTATTGTCGTTTAGATTCTTGACATAGCTATAGATTGCCTTGTGGTTGTCTTTGGAATCTTTGGAAATTTTATTTTCATAACTAGCTTTGGAGGATTTTATGAGGGATGTCAGTTTCTTACTGAGGCTGGTAAGGGAGTTTTTTGCATCCTGTGATTTTCCTCTTCTCTGCAACAGTTTCTTCCTATTGTTGTAAAGTTAGTTTATGGCAGGGGACCACCAGATTAGCTTCCTTTTTTTGGAGGAGAGCATCTAGGTTCTATTTGGGATGGCACGATTCATGCACGAGTGGATGTGCTCATACAGTGCCTTAGTGTAGGATTCAGCAGTCGAACTTTCAGTTCCCGTCTACATGGGTGTCATGAAGTTTGTCACTTTTGACTTGAGTAGCATGAAGTTGGCTTTGGAGAAGTTTTTTACGGAGGTATCCTTACTGGGTGGTGGGGGAGGGATGTGGATGTCAAGGGTGATTAGCTTATGGTCAGACCTGACTAATGAGGGGGTGACCATGGTGTGGAGGATCGATTTCCCATGTTGGTAATGACCATGTCTAGGATATTGGAGCCCCTGGTGGGACTATGGATTAGTTGATCCAGGGCATTGGAATTTAAGAATTCCAAGAACCGTTGGGCAAAGGTGTTGCTACATGAATACTTTTCCCAGTTAATAACAGGGTAGTTGAAATCACCCAGTATTAGGGTGTTTGGTTGTATTATAATATTTTTCAGTATGTTTAAAAAGGTGAAGTGAGAATCTTGGGGCATGGTGGGGGATCTGTAGCAAGCTACAATTTGGATTGCAGTCTTACCTAGTATTAGTTGCACCTGGAGCATTTCAGATGCATTGTGTTGGGCAACTTGCCTGGTGGTGTGAATATCCTTGGAGAATATGGACACTCCCCCACCTTTAGTGTTTCAGTCCTGATTTGGTGGCCGAAAAGTGTGGTAAGAGTTGTAGCCTGGTATTGCAGTGGTGCTGTCTGTAGCCTTGAACCAGGTCTCAGTTACTGCACAGATATTGATGTTCTCCATTTCTAGGAGTGCCTCGAGAGAGTGCATTTTGAGGTTTAGACTTCTAGCATTGAGTAGCATTACCTTTAGATTTTGCATGCTTGTACCTGTTATGGTGGTGGCTTTGTCCTTTGAACTTTGCCTAAAAAGGCACTATAGGGGTATCAAGAGTCTTAGCCAGTAACCTGAATCCCAGGGTGACAGGTGCAGACCATTTCTAGCAAAGCATCATAGTCTGCTGATTATGTTGTCACAGACAGACAGATACTGGATCCCCTTTGAATGGCACCAGAAGCTTAGCCAATTGTTGAAGTCAATCATTTTGTCCTTATACTGTGGTATCATTCTGGGTGAAGGCAGGATGCTACTCAGAGCTAGGGTCATACCTGCCTGGTCCACATGATCTGAGAGCTCTTCCATGTCTCTTTTCATGTAGTCAAGGGGAGTAGGTCTCAAGTCATTCACTCCAACATGGACAATGACAGAAGTCATATTTGTACATGTTGTGGAGTGACTTGAGTGCATGTGTTATGCGGCGGATCCTGGCACCCGACAGGCAGCTGACTGTAATTTTCTCCTTGTTTAGCCTGGTGAGTGGGATATCAGTGTGCCTGACCATAGAGTCACCTATGACTAATGTGTTGGATACATTGTCTTGCCTTAGGGGCTGTTGTTGGGTGGCACACTGGTGTTGTGAGCTATGTGACACTTTGGTTGTGATTGGTGTTTATTTGCATTTCAGCTTCGGAGGTCCTTGTTGCTTGGGCAGGTTACTGTTAAGGGTGTCCACCTATGAGAGTTTAGTTTTGTTATGTAAGGGTGTTGGTGGTGGGGGTTTAGAAGGGCTATGTGTTGCTTGAGGTGTAGTGTGGGTGTTAACCTTCTTCTCTTGACTGTCTAGCACAATCTTGGGTGGAGAGAACTTTGCTTCCAGTTTGGCTATGTAAGTGCATCTCTCACAAGTTGTAGTGTTGGGTGGTAGGAGGAGAGGGTTGTCTGTGTACATGAGGCAATTGCTGCATTGCCCCAGTATGCCCAGATTCACCAGGTGGACAGGAGAAATCACTGAAAGCTGACCCTTGGACATGCCTGGTTTGGTGATTTTTTTTTTTTTTAAAGTACAGGAGCTGTTTTCCCTTACCTTAGCAAGGTACTTTGCAATTACAGGCTGTTTAGTGCCTATGATTCATTTCTCTTTATTAACAAGGAGAGTCACGTGATTGTATCAGTTTAAGGCTTCTTAGTCCTTTCCAGCAGGTTTTACAGCAAGTGTTAGTCACAGGGATGCTTAAAGGTAAGATGAAAAAAAAAGGTTTATCCTAAACACTGCAGTGTACACTAGAGGATTTAGATGTGAAAGTAGGTAACTTAAGTTTTACCTGTCTAAAAAGTTAAGTTTTAGTGGAGAGTCACTATTTTTAAAACAGCAAGGCAGATTGAAAGGGGGTGGTCACTTTTGTATTCTGGTACTATGGAATACAGTAGGATGGCCAATACATTTAAATAGTTGAAGGGGAGTGATTTCACAAAATGATAATTTTGCGCTTACTCACACAAGCCAGTAAAAGTAGAGAGGAAATGAGATATATGGTCAAATTAACATAAGGGGCAGGCAGCTAGAAAGACAGTGGTGTTTAAGAACACAACAGTAACCAGGTGAGAAGGTGGGGAAAAAATTTCTGCCTGACTCACAAGAGACAGAGCTATGGTCTCTTTTCAACTTTTAATATGCAGTTAAAAGCAGAATACAAGTAAAACACAAGGTAAAGAAAGGAAATCACAGTATTCAAAATAAAAAAGGCAATAAAGTAATACAAAATGCAACAAATAAAAAGCAAACTAACCTTTCCCTCACAGCAAAGTGTAGCAGAGTCTGGGTGAGCCTTTCTAGTAAAGTATGTTGGCCTTTGCAGATGTGTTGAACTAAGAGACTGAGCGCTATCTGTGAAGCCCTTGTGATAATTTTGATATTCCGCGCAAAACTGCAGACCGTAAGTGCTCTGCTCTTAACAGGATTGGTATTCATGTTCGTTTCCATGGTTTCATGGCCAGCAACATTGTTGCCAGCCACAAAACCTCACTTAGATGCAGTGTGCAGCATGAATATGCATTGCACGGTTGTGCGCACTGCTGCTCGCCTCACACCACCTCACACACACATGTAAACTCCATGTAGGCTGTGCATGCAGCCTACACAGAGTTTATTAAATCCTGGGGCAGGACCAGGCCCTGAATACTGAAGCTGACTGGCACAGTTTTTCCCACTTAACATCATACTCCCAATGCTACATTTCAAATGGCACTTTGACAATCAGTTGGTTACACTGGATCAACACTTTCTGTGCAGTATATTTTACATTTCTTTGAAAATTGTTCTTTTTCCGTTTGTATGTATGTGTACGTCAAACGAAAGTTTCATGAACTGCCACTCTCTCATTAGGGATACAAAATGTCTTTGGTTCTTGCAAAGGGATAGCATGCTATTATTAGCACTAGGTTAATGTTGACATCTCCACAGATATATAATTACACTAGACAGCAGCACTTTCCAAGTTTTGTCATTTGTTTTTTATGTTGAGTTTAACAGCATAAGAGATTGTCCTTTTTTCACAGAATTTCGAGCTAAATTTAATTTTTGGCCAGCTTTTGCCTTCATGCTCGTTAATGTGCTGACTTTTGCAAGGACATATTTGGCATCTGCCACAAAATGTAACAAATGTAGCAACTGCTTAGTGACAAGTTTGCAGCTGCCCTTGGTAGTTAAAAGCAGCTCTTTTAACTTTGCACAGATCTGCTCAACTTTTCTTATCTGGTTTCTCTATCAAACAGTGCTCATTCTGCTGTAACACATGTGTCCAAGCACTTTGAGACGAGAAATACACCACATATCCCATCATGACCAGTTTATTGACAAAACCACATGTGAATATTACAACACAAATAAATTAACTTCTGTTACATTTCATAAACACAGTAAATATTGAACATTACTTACATTTGTTAAAACAGCTGTAGAACATTGCATCATTATGGGCAGCATTGAATGCTCACCCTCAAAGGAAACATGCATTGCAACACCCTCCAATCAGTCAATGCCAGAATTGCTACACAGTGTACCTCGGCTCACTTCACAAGCTAAGAAGAAAAGGGGAAACAGGAGAGAGGTTCACCCAGATCGCCTCTTCTCCTCTCAACAACAATCTCACAAAATCTTCACTACACCAGGCTGGGAGGGTGGGAATAACTAAAATTCCATGCTAAAAGCCTGAGCTAATCCTGTGCAGTAGCATTTGACCTACTCAACCCCTCCCCTAATGATCTCACTTCCTCCAATCTATTCCTTAGAGTTTAATACTTCCTTCCCCAACCTATACTAGGTTCCTACCTAGCCTGCTCCTTGTCCCTTCCCAACCCTCCACACTCAGTCACAACCAGCCCCCACCTCAAAGTGCCCCAGGAGAAATCTGTCTGCGGCCAAATTTTATATGTAAGTTCATATTCTCTGCATTATCTTCATATGTCATTGCACACCTTACGTTGCCTTTAGAAGTACTTTTTTTTTTCCATTTTCTTGGCCTTTGGTAAAACTTTTTGAAGTATGCCTTTACATATATGAAAATAATTATTTTTATTCTTATAATCCTTGTCAACATAATTCCTGTAATTCCAATAACTTATGCAAGGTATCAGTCTGATTCAGACTATGCAAATTTTAACATAAAATGGTACACCTCAGCCATTCCTCAGCAAAATATGTGGCACAGTATGTGACAAGTGAGCACAATCTGCATAAATTAGCCAGATGTAAAAATGGAGGCATAAAACACAATGATATCAAATGCAGCAGTATGACTGACCAGTTCAGCAACATTGTGTGATGCATGAGTAGAAGTGATTGTGATTAATTTGTGTGAAGATTAATGCTTAGAAGAATTAAAGCACTATCTCTATTTAAACAAAAGTATCGCTGACATTATTCTGCATGTTCCTGTTTACATTTGTATTCCAAATTGAGACATTCAGTTAACAGCATATCACTCTGCATTTCCAGTGTCCTTGTCTGCTGTTTCCCTTAATATTTCATTTGATACATTACCCTCAAAAAGTAGACTTGTGTGTATGTTTTTATAATATACAGAGCAAGCAAATGTAACATTTAACAAATCTGACAGCATAACCCAAACCTACAATGTTCATTTGGTCTACAAACATATGCTATATGTTCCTGACTCTATTCATATGTCTTTTGGGTTATCTAATGGAACCTGAAACATTCTGCATGGATTTCATTGCTTCTGTAAAGTCTCTACAATCTCATTACATGACTTTTTGGAAGGGTTCTCTGGTGATACAAAACTCGACAACAGAATCTACCTGTTGGGCAATTCAGGTTGCTGCCCAGGCCACAACCCTTGAGGTCACATACATGTATTTATTTATTTGTTTGTTTATGTAACAAAATGTGTAGCAACATTTCTTTAGTTTAAAATGAATAAACATTAATGCATTCATAAATATGCACGTAAATAAACAAGTAGATTTCGTTGATGTCCCTATTCAGTAAAACTGCAGCTATAGTGTTCTATGAGGGAGTGTTGCACACCTCACCAATCAATACACATTCTGCTGTTTTCTGCTGTGCAAAATGGCTCATTACATAATCCAGCCTATCAGTCTATAGTGCATATGTGTGACTTCACCCTACACTGAATGTGCTTAAATAATTGTGGAGTCAAACTTCCATACACAGATCCTTTAGTTACTGCCACAGAAATACAATTGCACCAGGAATGCATGTCTATGTCTGTCCATGTACTTTTACATATGTACACAGTAGTCACAATACCGGCAAAACAGAAAAAAAAAAACAGTAAGCAAAACAACCAATTAATACAGTACTGAACCTGTGGTAAACTATCAATTTACTAATACAGCTCAATATATCATCAGTCTGGTGTAATGTTTTAACTTACATGTCTTAGGTTTTCAAGTAAAATTCTATAGCTCTTTTTGTTAAATTGCCCAGTTCTCTATATAACTGCTTTAATGTACTATCACATTATATTATTCTGCATGAGGTCTGCATGATTTTATGTGGAACTGAGTTCTAAACATACTACTTCTTGAACACCATACAGAAGCTCACAGAATAGTTGCATACTCCTAGTGGGATATGAACAACAGCCTGTTAATTTCCTGCTGTAGCTGTAGTTGCCATGCTAAATTGGTGCACTGTATTATCTCTTACTAGTATATTAGAAATGTTTAAATGTCATGAGAAATGCAAGTGCTACTGTACCAAACATTAAGTACTTTGGCACCTAACTTAAAACTGGGCTAGCCTGGAAATTTCAGATGTACATCGACAGTAAATGCTTTATGACACATAGCATGTCATTTTCCTAATATTGATGAGTATTTCTCTCTGATAAGAAGAAAATATGCTGGAGCAGACTCTCAGTAGATGAGTTGTATTCATCAGAAGACTAGGGAATTCTTTCTTATTAATGTGTCTTTTTTTATCTCTGCTATAATAGAAACAGCAATCAGTCATTGAAACCGCAGCTAATGACATCAATTTCATTTTTGCCTTGCTTCACACCACAAAGAATTTTAATGATTCACATAGTGTAGCAAGAATAGTGATTGGGCATGTATTTAAGTCCTTTAAAAAATTGATTTTGTTTCTTAAATCATTTAGGTGGATTTATTAAACTATAGCTTTCAGCAAGTGAGCCAGCCCTTCCATGAACATTGTATTTGATGTAGCACTTGTATTACTTGTAAAATACCAGCAGACTTGGATGAAGGACAAATTAATAAGTCATGCTGTGAGTCTGACTTGCGAAGGCATGAAAAGGTTGACATTGGGTGAGAAGTCACTGTGGTCTAAGCATTTTAACAAAGAAGTACAAGCCAAGAGACTAGTATTTAAATACTAGACAGAGGTCTGATGCAGTAGTAATCCTCTTTCTCTGCACGGTATAGAAAATCAGAGACATTTAATGGCAGATACAGGCTGCTTCCCACACACAGATTGCACATTTGAATGCCTTATGTGTAAGCTGCCAATCCAAGAATCACAGGAACTGTGTTGTTCAATTTATTGTTGAATCTCATACTGGTTTGAACTTTGTGCCTCAGAGAAAGAGCAAGAGCAAAAAAAGCAAATCAGAAAGAGCTAGAGGGGAGGAGGAGGGGAAGAATGGAGAGAAATAGAGAGTGTGCATGTGTGTGTTTGTGCATCTGTGTCTGTGAGTGTATATATGTGTGTGTGTGTGTGTGTGTGTGTGTGTGTGTGTGTGTGTGTGTGTGTGTGCGAGTGTGTGTCTCAATTTTTATTTATTAATTAAAAAAAAAAAAAATTCAGGTTGTTCCTGAGTTAGTCGCCTTCATGGCTACGTCTGCTGTATCTATAATTATGAGCTCATCAAAGTTATCTTCATGTTGCTTCTGACACAGGCAATGACTCAGTTACTTGTTCTCACATTAAAGATTTTTTTTTTACCTTGTTTACACAGTCTTGTGAAAAATGTGGGTCTCTAGAAAAAACACAGTACTCTAAGCAGACTTACATTATTTGCCCATTCATATGTTATATAATTTATTATCAAACACTTGATTGTGGATGTTTCTTGTTCCTTGCTGCATATGGTTGCAATTATATTATTTCTGAAACAATGTGTTGTAAATTTCATGTAATGTACAGAGCTAAGTGTAATATTCCCTGCCTGTAATGAGAATAGACTTGTACCTACCTAAACAAAAGTCACCTATGTTGATCTGAGCCCCAAGTTCCTTCTCATTATCACAGACCTTATGTTCAGCCCTTTAGTTAGTTTGACTATACATTTACCTATGACATTTTGTCTCTAGTAGAGACCATCAGTCAGCCTCCTGGTGCTCTCATCAGCACCTGCACTTGAATTTCCACCTTACTCCCCAGACCAGAGGAAATCTTGTTGCGGGGAGCGTGTAAATTGTTGAGGATGGACATAATTGTTCTCAAACTAGGGAACTATATGCTGGGTAGCAGCAAAGTGGTGTAATGCTTAACACTTTGCTGCAGTTTGTTTGCTTTTTGTCTTAAACATCACTGCTTCCAGACCTCTTGCACTCAGTCACTTCTGTCCATGATCTAAACACAGAACCCAGCTACACTATTGGTTCGTTTTCGGTATGCCCAAGGATATACTATGACCCTACACAGTACTGAATTAGATCCATTTATTTACTAATAACCCATGCATCAGAGGCTTAGTCACACCTCTTATAATGAAACAGGAAGCTAGCATTCTGACATTCAGTCCAACATCTCCTTGTTGGTTCTTGTTATGCCCTGCCAGATTTTGCATTATAATGCTGTCTTAAACATGGCATTTTTTTTAGTTGTTTTCTTTCAGCTGAACTGTTCTCTTTTATGTTAAGAACCTTACTCACTATGCAACATATTGTCTGCACTCTAATTTTATATATTTCCTTACTGTTGTTGTACATTGTAACCTCCATTTTCCTATAGAGCAGTTGTTCCTTGTCATTTTCCATTTCTCATATGGAATCCACTACTTGCCAAAGTGCCGTCTTTTCCCTTAAGTATCGGACTTCCTTATAAGTCTCTTCCTTCTATCACCAAGTGTATCGATCTTGTGCATCAGACCTTTTTGCTTCCATTATCATTTTCTGCATCTAATAAACTGATCTGCAAAGTATCTCTTCTATCAATAATTTACGCCCAGGGACATCATTCCTTATAATAATTTTATTTTTCATATTTGAACCCTTACTGAATGCCCTAAATGTTTTTATTTTTTTCTAGTGCCTTCACTCAGGAATCATTTATTTCCTCCCATCTAAATATGCAATAGTATCATGTAATGAGCTTTGGTTTACCTTGGGTTCGGTACTTCAAGAAGACAGCAATCCACAAACAAAAAGAGTATTAAACTGACAACCAACAAAAAATCCATCTGGAATGCTAAAAATGATACCACACTGCTGTAATCACACGTCTCAGTGTAGTAACATTTAAATGAAAGTTCTTAACTTATTCCCAAGTTGTAAACCAAGATGTAGGCCAAAACCACTGGCTCCTTTGATTAAAACACCATTTTATTCAAATAAACAACAATGAAAAACTAAGTGCTTTCATCCATTACAAACAGGACTTCATCAAAGTTTGAAACAATGTAACACCCAATTCCTTTTAAAAATTCATTAACCAATCCGTTTTCACCCTATGAACCATGCCTGTCCTCATTAGTTAAAAACATTACATTGTAATATGTAGAGTGCCAAATATACTATCAAATCATCAGGAATTAATAAAATATTAAAATATTTATATTTGTACAAAACCTTGATGCCTCCTTCATAAATTCTAAAAGATCTATGTAAGGAATGTTTTTAATAACAAACAAGAATTTGTGACTCAATTACCAAATAAATATTGTAATCAGTCTTGCACATACATACTTAAAAATGTAAATAAAAAAAAAATAATAGGAAAGCTGAATATCATCAAACAAGGTTATTCTGGATGAATAAGATTGGCTGTATTTGGTTTAAATCAACTCAACGAGTTTGTCCTATCCATTAAAATGCTTAGAATAGATACTGAATTATTAAGTCCAGGGGGGTTGGCATGCATTTAATTGCAGTTGCCACACCAGCTCTTTCATTTGTAGTCTGTTATCATCATCCCACCCCTTGCTAATCTAAAGATTTGGTCTATAACAAAAAAATCTGAATTACTGAAAACACAAACGCACAGTGAAATGTTTGTACAAAGCATTTGTGGGATTGCATTGTTTAATGTCATAAAGGTGTTCTCTTATATGATCCTTTAGTTTACGGGTTGTTTTTCCCACATAAAATACTAAACAGTTGTCACAAGCAGCTACCTATATGACCTGAATAGAATTGCAATCACATCTACCTGGACAGGGTGAAGTTTGTGTATAGTTCTCAACAACCAAATATGGACCCTTGTGTACATACCTACAAAATTTACATCTTCCCCATTTGACGATATGGTAGAATCAGTTGTTATTCACTTTCTCAGAAAATCTTTCCAGTAGTTCTTTAATGTTAGGGCCCCTGCCACAAACAACCATTGTTGTCCACCCATTAAGTCCATCATATCTTTTGGGAAAACATCATTCCATAACTGAGATCACTATAGCCCACAGCAGGGAATGTGAGCACAATATAAGACCAGGCAATAAATCCAACAAAGATTTATTGAGCACTTTCATGCTTGTAAATCAAGCACTTCATCAGAATAAACACTTCCATAGCTGCCTAAACACACAAGCATATTGATCAATTTTCTGGTTGTGTGATATTACAAATGGTACCTTCTTGGCAGATGTCTGCCCTGTTTCAAATGTGGCAACTATCTTATCAGATGAAAAAGCTATGTTTTGAACTTTCAATAATTGGGCAAACTTGGCCGTCCTACCCTTAAATACCTCATCCTTCAGAGTGTTTAACAATTGAGTAGGGTAACTTCTATTCCTTAGCATGTTTCCTAATTGGTGAATTTTACTCTTAAAAGACATATCTTCAGTGATTATTCTGGACAAGCGTACCATTTGTCCTTTGACAATTCCCTTCTTCTGGTTGAAGGGATGACAACTGTCAAAGTGTTAAGTATGAATTTGAAAAGGTCTTTTTCCTATATATATTAGATGTATTTCTTCTGGCATTCTTGGAGGTGCAGTGGTTAGCTTTGTTGCCTCACAACAAGAAGCTCTCCAGTTTGATTCTTCGCTGGGGTAACTTGTGTGTGGAGTCTGCATGTCCTCCCTGTGTTTATGTGGGGTTCCTCCATGTGCTCCAATTTCCTCCCACAGTCCAAAGGAATACATCTGGAGCATTTCTTCCTGGGACTCTGCTGAAAATGGGGTCTGTTCCAGTTGGACTTTCCTGGTAAACAAATGTTAAATAATTAAATTTCTATCCTTAGCAAGAGTCATATCTTAATAGTGGATTTCATCATAATAAAAGGTACATCTTAAAAAACTAGTAGTTTTCCCTAATTATTATACAAATGACATTAATGTGTCAGCTGTGCCTTTCCAAAGAATTAAAATATCATCCAAGAATCTGAAGTAAGTATTTATCAATGGTTGGAACTCAGATTCAAACTCAAAAGGTTTTTCCCCATCAGCCAGAACACCTTTAGCAAAGCTCAGGGCACAAGCCACCACCATCACCGCTCCTGACAACTGATAGAAATACTCTCCCCCAAAATATAAAAAAAATTATTGATAAGAACTATTTCCAAAAAAGTTTCTTCTACAAAAATCAGATCAGCTTGTAGAATGTTTTGGTATATCAAAAAAATCTAAAAACATATACTATCCTTCAGTATGAGGGATCACAGTAAATAAATTGACAATGTTAGTGGTTACAAACAGTAGGAACTCTGAATACTCAACTGATCTCATGTTCGCTAAAAAGTGCCAATAATCACAATAATTACATTAGTAAAATGGAACACTCTTCCTCAACCTATGGCTAAAAACCCCAGCATTCATGAGTATAAAAACTTCCTTAAGGAACATCTAGCAAAACATTGGCTCTGCTCCTACCATACTCCTGGTTAAGCTACCTACTACTCCCTTACATTACCCTAAACTAGCTCATTCTCACAGCTACAACTATTAACTGCTGAAAGCTATCTTGTTTCTACTCTTGGTTTCAGTTAGCAATGTATACATACATACTGCTTTGTCTTTAACTGTAATGTAGACTGCATTTCTCCATCATGCAATTACTGTAACACACTGTTCTCACTATTAACTCATGCAGCCAGTTCTTATTACCGTGTCATTTTTTGTTAAGTTTATTATTTGCTAATTATTGTTATATAACTAATTTCTTTACTGAACTTACTTTGTACATTGTTGATTAATACGTGTTCAATTTGATTGTTTAATACTGTCTATTTTATGTATGGAGATTTTCTCCCTGGGCCTCCTCTGAAAATGGGCCGCATGCCCAGTCGGACATTACCCAGTAAACAAAATAAACAAAATAAATAAAATAAATAAATAAAATCTGTTAAGATGTAATAATGGTTATTGAAACATTTCTTACACAGACTATGTATTTTCCTAGAGGCTCCATCTTGGATCGCTTACCATCGAGTATAGGTCTAAATGGGGGATCAATTGGATTCACATGTATTTTGGGTATCTCAAACAAAGAAGGAATCAAGGGTTTAGATACCATTAAATAGTCAAAGATATCTCTATGGCTCTTTGAAGTCATAAATCAGTAATTACCAAATTTATCTTGTGGTAAGCAATATTGATCTCATATTTGGATACCTTCCTATAGGTTGTTTCATTGGAAAGCAGGTCAAACATCTTTAGGGAATAGTCAAAACTGTTCATAATAACTATGCCCCTGCCTTTATCAGGTTTCTATATTTTAAGACATTTATCTACCCTAATACAGTCCAAAAATTGCCCTTCATCTTTTGACAAATTATCAACAAACTTCCATTTGACCTTAATCAATTGTCTAAATCTGTTTTCACAAATCCTATAAAAAAACAAGAATTTGGGATTGGTGGGGGGGGGGGTAAAAAGGTACTCTTTGCTTTTACTTTTGTTCCATGAATAATATTCTCTGTGTTGGAAAAATATAATTTAGAAACACATGCCAATCCCCCTGACTTTATGACTTAGTATAGATTCTAAGTGTTTTAAAGGACAGGGTAAACTCATTTGAATTTATTTAAACAGAATAGAGCCAGACTTTATTTATTTATTCTTCCACAAGAACTTTGATGATATTTGGCTTTTCTATTAAATGTTTATTTATTTATATTTTTAAGTAAAGATGTGCAAAGCTGTTTACAGTATTTATTTGGAAATTGATTCACAAATTGTTGTTTGTTATTTAAAAAAAAAAATCCTCACATAAAACTTTTAGAATTTATGAAGGAAGCATCAAGATTTTGTACTAATATAACTATTTTGATATTTTATTACTTCTTGACAGTTTTATAGTATATTTAGCATTCTACATATTACAATGTAATGTTTTAACCAATGAGGAGAGGCATGGATCATTAGATGAAACCCAACTGGTTAATGAATTTTAAAAGAAATTGGGTGTTACATCATTTCAAACACTGATAAAGTCTCATTTGTAATGCACAAAAGCAGTTAGTTTTTTATTGTTGTTTATTTTTTGTTATTTGAATAAAATGCTATTTTAATCAAAGGAGCCAGTGGTTTTGGCCTAATTCAAGGTTTATAACTTGGGAATGTGTTAAGAACTTTCATTTAAATGTTACTACACTGAGAAGTGTGATTACCATAGAGTGGTATGGTTTTTAGCATTCCAGATGAATTTTTTGTTGCATTTCAAGAAGAGTCACAAAATGAGATATTCCCTCTTCCTCTGAAACACTGCTAGCCAGTAATAGGAATTATGTATCATTTTGTCCATTCATAGGCTAGGGACCTCCTTCATAAATTCTAAAAGTTCTATGTGAGAAACAATGATTACAAGAAGGCTGGGGTCGCTGTTTGCATGAAGGAGAATGATATAGCAGATGTTGTATACAGACGAGATGAAAGTGATCTATAATTGTTCATGGTGTTCTTCAATGAAAGGGGAAAAGAAGAGATAGAGGAATAAGGAGAAGGGGGATAGGGACATTTAACCTAACAATGAATCCTACTTTTGGTAGATTGAAAAAGCCAAGGAGATATGATGAAGTGAATACAAAAGAGTGATGACTGAATGAAAAAAATGGGGCTTGGTTGACAGGAAGGGGAGACAAGTTGAATAGTAGTAAAGTTTTTTGGTGGTGCGGGCAAACAAAGTAGATTGGGTGATAGCAGCTGAAATTATGAAGCAATGCATTTTAGATCATGCCCATTTAATGATGAGGTGGGTAGCTTAGCAGAATAAGAGGAAGATGAAAAGCTATGAATGAAAAACAACTTGGTGGAGAGAGAGACAGGGAAAGGTGAAAGGAAGCTGTGAGAAATGGCATCGTTAAGATGCTGTATAATGAAAACAGGTCTGTGGGGAGCAATGAGCTGTTCTACAAAGTGTGAATAACAGACAAGATGGCAGAAGGGCACTTCAAATATAGACCATACAACTTGGTCTATAAGAGAACAAGGGGGTAAAATGGCTAGGCTTATAAAGGTTGTAGGGCCAGTGGCTTAGTAACCTCCTATGAACGTATAAGAACATCTGTGATGAAAGAAGCAGATAAGAACACACACACATACACACACACACACACATACACACACACACACACACACACACACACACACACACACACACACACACACACCTCCACCAGTGTCTCAAATAAATCACATTAAAATGTCATAAGCTGATGCTATTAACAATTTCTACCAAAGCCTCCTGGAAATAAAAATAATTATCAGTGGAAATCCATCACATCATCTCTCCCATGCAAGTCAACAGCAGTAAGTCACCAAGAGTCACAGTACTTCCAGTCTATTACTCTTGATCACTCTGTTAACACAAATGTCTTAGTGACTACTGACACAATAATTAGGTATACAGATTCTCCACTTAAAGGATGGTCACGTATAAGGTTGCTGTCAGTTGTTTTTAATGCCAGAATTTCTAACATTAAAAGGGCACAACATATATTTTATATAAATAAAATGATGATGACATAGTAATAGTCTATGTGGGAATGAATGACCTGGAGTGCAAAATCCTGTGGTATATGTGGAGGGATGTGTCAGAACTTTCCATGCATGTGATAAAAGCATCTCTGGTCCTGAGTGTTATGCTTCCTTCACAGAGAATAATGCCTAGGCACAAGGAACAAATAAATGGCTTCAACAATTGGCTGAATAATTGGTTGAATTGATTCTAGGGGGATTCAGAATGTGCCAGCATGGGACAAGATGATAGATAGTCCAGGTTGCTTCAGAAAGAATGTCCTGCAGCTCTTGTTCAAAGGCTTCTGCACACTGATTAATGATTATAATGCCCCCGTAGTGTCTTTTTAGATAAAGTCTAATTAATTGACATTCAAATGTAGCAAACACATCAAACTCCAAACTGAGCCACAGTAAGGTGGCTGTTTTCAAAGCAACAGATGTCCCAGTGTTGTGGCCCTCCTGCATTTGAGATGCATCAATATTTATATAATTCCTGAGACTTGTTTTAAATGTAAAGAGAGTACTCCCTCTCTACTTGGGCTTTGCATCTGGTGTGATTTTAGGCCTGAAAGCAACTGGAATGGGGTCATCATATTTTTGAAGGATCTTATCAACTCCAGGAATATTCTCAAATAACCACAAACAGAATTCTAAATCACCCTAAACAAGACAATCAACCAGCTCATGGCCTTCTACATGACAGCTTCCATGTCCACTGATGATTATGTTAGATTCCTAAAAATACTAAAACTAAACCTAATTTACAAGAATTACATTATTCTTGGAGACTTCAACTTCCCCTCAATTAACTGGAGCATCTATACCTCCAAAGCAAGTTATGCCCAGAAGTTCTTATATTTAATCAATAAAAAATGCCCTGGAAGAGACAGGTAATAGAAAGACATAATATTTAGTTCTGGCCCTCACAAACATAATCTTTAAAAGTACTATTTCTCTGGTTCTTCTTTTCCCAGTTGACCCAGGCCATAAACTCATGACATTTACTTTCAAAATCTCTCTCCAAGGCCTTTGAAACCAATATATCTGAAGTTAACTATTTCAGACAACAAACACTGTACAATTCTATGGCAAAATCTGAAAATTCATCTATGTTAATACCAGCTCTGATAGTGACATAGCAGTAAATTGCATACAGTAGTTTTATGCTCACTTAGATAAATGCATAGAGATGGAAGTCCCAGTAAAATCAAAATATAATGGGGAAATTCAAAAACAAACCACCCTAGTGGTCCAGCAACAGCAACAAAAAAACTTTCCAACAATTAAAAAAATCCTCAGATTATAGAGCAGATCCAAAACTCTGCATGATAATGATGGCATCAAAATATTTCTAGATAACTGAAAAAATATTGCCAGTAAAGCTACACAAGAAATTAAATTAGTTATTTAAGCTAAGGATATTTAAAGATCTTTCTTTCGCTATATTAGGAAACTAAGGAACAATACTCAATGGTGATCAGAACTTATTCTAAATAGCATAACCCAATCCAACCAGTAAACATTACTAATATACTAACTAACAAATTTGGTGAAAATTTTAGAACTGAATCGTATTAAAAAACTCCACATACCTTAAATCTTGTATATCTCCTATTATCATTGTTATAGTACCAACTATAAAAGTAACTTCATGCAATGCAGTTCACAGTAGAATTATCTATTTTATTACAAAGAACACATGTGTGCGAGACTAAGCAACTATGGTCTTGTCTCCTGTAATAAAGCAACTGTGATAATTTTTATACTGTAAAAGCTTCTGAACAAGCATTTTTATCTATCAGACTATAGACACTGGCCAATTAAAACTAAACACTTACATGTTATTCTGTTAACTAAAGAATTTGCAGTCCATGTATATGTGCTGTCCCTTTTATGCACAAGTTCTGATCTTTCACATTAACACTATTCATGTCTGTACTATCCATATTGGCACTAAGAAGTAGAAAAACTTCAGCACAGGCCTAAGCTATCAGGATCCAGCTTGAAACAAGATTTATTCCATTTCTAAAGGAAAAGTATAACACAAAACACTTAGACCTTTTTCCCTTCTCACACCTTTCCCCTCTCATTGCAAAGGAACATATTCTAAAAATGCTACCAAAGACCAAAAATACTTCTTCAACAGGACATTAAAAACATGCATGGGTGTTTAATAAATAGTGCTAAACATGGCCTCTCCAAACCTTTCCGCAAACTGTTTAACCTAAGCTTAACTACAGGATTTGCTCGAGAATTATGGTGCACCACAGGGGTGATGTCCTGCATATTGCTGACTCTACAATGGATCCTGGTAATTATAGACCCATCAGCCTTGTGAGCCTAATCTGCAAAGCTATGGAAAGTCTTATAACTGATCTTATCAGCTGTAATATCAAAAATCATATTATGTTTGACCTCCAACACTTTGGTTTTGTTAAAGGGAGATTATTCTTATTAAATTTCGTTAACTTCTTTGCAAGGGTCACTCAAGCTATAGACACTGGTCATGCTGTTCACACATAATATCTTGATCTTGTCAAAACCTTTGACACATACGCCATGTGGACATAGTAAGAAAGCTAAGTGCTCTAAATTAGATCTTACGTGGTAAGATAGAGAGCAAAAAGACTAGAAGATAGAACCCATATAGATTTTGTGGTAGGTGAGCCATTTGTGAGCCTGAAGATAACCAGATGAGTTTCCAGGGGCTCTGGTGAGTTCCAAGGGGGGAGTCTATGTTGGTATCACTCCTTTTTAGCATTTACTTCTCTGATTTCCACATTAGGAACCATAATGTCCAGTTTAACTAGGCTTGCAGATGACTGAATGCGAGTGTTACTCTCACAACCACATCTGACAATTCCCTATCTTCCAAGCATCATGCTGGAACTGTATACTGAAAGTTCTACTTCTTATCACAACTGACAGTCTAGGGTATCTCACCCAGATCTAAAGAAGTTATCTTTCTCTTATATTTAGTGCTGAGTAGTCTGATCATTGAGTAATGCCCCCTTCAGAATGCACCACAGTAGACACAGCAAACAACTAAAGAAGCCCCAAAGGTTTTTAACCAAGAAGATTATTGGTATAAAGACAATGAGCTGCTAATAGAGACAAGATACTCAACCCCTTTACTCAGTACCTTATAGACTGCTGAGGGGTGATTTTCTCTTGCCTATTTTTTCATTTTAGACCCTGTTGCACTTAATAAAGTGTATCCCCACATGTCTAATAGCCCCATAAACACAGGTGCTAGTAAATCTTTGCCAGCAGATAAAAAGAATGAGATGAAGAGACAGATTAATTGCACAGACCCCCCCCCCACATAGAATAAACTCTTTCACTGGTTAAACATTGCAAATGCATTTTCCTGCAACCAGAATTTGATAGGTATCCACAGATTTACCCTGGGACTGACTGACCCGGTATTCTTTGAGAAAAAGATCATAGTCTGAGGGTAGAAATTGTCAAGGTTTTAATGGATCTGAGGCTTAATTGCCTTGTAACTCCTATGGATCCTATAAATCTTATGGAGGAGAATAAAGCAAAAGAAGCAATGTATTAATTTTTGGAGACTTAGAAAAAAGAAAGGGGTAATATGATTGGAGCAAAATGAAAAGGAGAAAAACTTTGAGGAATTTGAAGATGAAAAAAGTGTTTCCAGGAGTAGAGACTGTACAGTTAAACAGAACACATAGTTCTTGTCTAACCTACATCTCTGTTGAGGGTCATGGGATTGTATGATGATGATAATAAGGGTTAGAGATCTAGTCAAGAGGTAAGAAGATTTTTGTACATGTTTGTGGAATGCCAGTCACTGAAGAACTTTTGGAAGAAGTGAGGATTTTTGGAAATGGATGGGCATATATCATGCAATGAGATTTTTGGACTACAGATGTGACCATTCAGGAGATGTATGTGAGCAGGGTGGATAGGTTGGGAAACTAAAGAAGCAATTTTCTTTATAAGGACAAAGACCTAGAGGATAACTGAGACAAGTGAAAATGTTTGTAGAAGACAGGGTTGGGGACAGGTGTGACTGGATGCAGAAGGTGTGGGCAAAGTATGCCATGTTTGGTAACATGGTGAGAGAAGAGAGGAACCTAGGATAAGCTTGGAAGAGAAATTAGAAAACAAAAAGTTAAAGAAAGTGGTAGACTGAAGAATTAGGTGCAGTATAGGCATAAGCTAGGAAGACTGCTCTATTCTGAATGAATATTTTCATGAACTGAATGAAAAACAGAAATGGCAGGAAAAGAATAAGAAGGAAATTTGGGAAGTGTTGCATCAAGGTGGTAGATGAAGATGATGTGATTGTGCACCAACTAAATAAACAAGATGATGCAAATGGGAGAACCAGACTGAACTGGATGATGGTAAACCGTTATACCATCTTATGTTAAAGGTACATGTGAAAATGGGATTATGCAGAAAAACATAAGTAAGAAACATGTAAGGAGAAAACAATATGCCTGTTATAGACTACTCATCTACCCATATCTTAGCTTGCTGTTTATAATTACTTTACTTGTTGATCTGATTATGTATGTTAAGTCTTATCAGCCAAATGACATAGCTGCTGTGAAGCGTATTAGTTTGAAAACAGCATGTACCATCCATACAAGTAATATTATGAATTATGTAATGAAAATATAAATGCAAACAATCTGAGAGATGTGATAGCTAAAGCAGAAGTTTTCATAATTAACAGCATCACTATATTAACATTAGGCACAAAATAACCTCTTCATACAGACCAATCTATTGTATTACTGGTACTGTTCTTCTTTTGCAAATAAATGGCAATGTCCCTTTAAAACCAGTATTGAAGGGGCATAGGCTTCCACATCGATTTGGATTGGATGTGGTTTTGTTAAAGAAGGTGGATGGAATGTTGAATGATGGATCTGAAGAAGGGAAAGTCCCTGAAAGCACTTATCATTTTATGTTTTTATTTGTTTTTATCTTTAGTATTAAAGTTATATTTTATGTACTGTTGGTCCTAGTGCTTTTCTGTTTGAATTTAATATATAAATTCAAACAATCTGACTGTCGTGATAGCCAAAGCAGAAGTTTTCATAATTAACAACATCATTCTATTAACACTAGGCACAACATAACCTCTTCATATATACGTATTCAGTGTATCGCTGTTCTTCTTTTGCAAATCCCCTACAAAAAAGTCAAAACACAACTTAAAATGAAAGGCACAAAATCATCATGCACTCAGTGAATTTTGTGCATCTTCAAATAAAAGTTCCGTAATTACTGTAACAGCCTCTGTTTGCCCCGAGCCAGTAATCAAGGAGCCTCAATCCCCATCGCTGTCACTGGTGAGAGATGGTAACTAAAACAGGAATGGATTTACACAGTATTTTAAGCTACAGCTAGCTGCATCAAGCACAATTTCTCCCAAGAGCACAGAGGGAACACAGTCCAGACCTGGGACTGAACTAACTGTCTCAGGAGATCCCAAATAAGACTCACTTTGGAGCACTGTGTCCCACTCCCAAGTAGCTGATGCACCAACACCTAGGTATTTGATTTTCACACATACGCACACCTGGGAAAGGCTGGTACAGATTTATTAACTGTACCCCTTCTGCCCAGACTATAAGGTAACTTCAGTGCCACCAGTCAACCAGTCTCAGGCTCTTACAAGGGTATCCAATTAGGGTCTATATTATATGTTTAAAGAGACTTTTCTTCGAATATATAATCATCGACCCCTAAATATCAAGCGCTCTGAAGTGTGAACAGCCATGTCTGCAAATTTTTTCCTCGGGAAAAATTTCAGTTGCCCGTTATTGGGAATTGCCTCTTTCCCTAACATAGAGTGATCTCAGGGTTGGTATATTTAGTTAGGGGGCTGTAATCTGGGCTAGCTAACAAAGAGGGTCCTTCCAAAGCCCCTTAAAGTTTTTGGAATTCTTGCTCACAGGCTGGAGTCACCACTACCTTAGCTGGCTTGTTGTCTTGTCATTTCTGTGAGGGAAGAAGCTATTGTACTATAATTGGGAATACTCTTTCTAAAGTACCCCACTATCCCCAATAATGCCCTCACCTGCTTTTTGGTAACAGGGGCAGGCCACCCCTGAATAGCTTCCACTTTGGCAGGTTCTGACCTAATCTCTGCACTCCCTAATCTATGTCTCAGGTAGGAGAACTCTGCCATACCCACCTGATACTTACTGGGCCTAATGGTCAAACTTGTCCTTTACAGTCTGCCCAGGACCTCCCAGACATACTGAGGCTTCATTATGTTAACACAGTACAATTTGTGCTCCTGCCTCCTGGGTAGCAGGTTTGCCATGTAATTAACAATACTGACCTTTCTTGCTACTTTGAATAGTCCCTCCCAAGCTGCCTGCAGCTTATTGTGTCTGACAGGAATGAGCATCATAACCTGCTGTCCCACAGCATACTCTCTGGCTCAGACATTCTTGTCATACCAGACCTTCCTCTGTTGTTGGGTTCCTGCCAGGTTCCCCTTGGCCAAGCCCATGAGCTCTCTAAGCCTTGTCCTGAGCTTTAGGACATATGCCACAACAGACTCATTGTGGGGTTCACACTCACACCCCCCGCCCCCAGTCATCAAGAATCAAATCTAAAGGCCTTCTCACCCTATGCCCATACAGCAACTAAAAGGGTGAAAAATGTGTGGATTATTGGGCTACCACACTGTATACAAACAGTAGATGGAGCAAATATTTGTCCCATTCTCTCCTAACCTGGTCTACAAATGCCTATAGAATGGGTTTTAGCATAGAGTTTAATCTCTCCACAAGATCATTAGTCTGGGGGTGGTAGGGGGTGGTCTTTAGGTGCTTCACCCCACAACACTTCCACAGACAAGCCAGCAGGTTTGACATGAAATTGACACCTCTGTCAGTTAGTATTTCCCTCAGAAAGCCTACCCTGCTGAAAACCTCTAACAAAGCCTTTTCCACCTTCTGTGCCTCAATGGAGGACAGAGCCACTACCTCAGGGTATTTAGTAGCATAATCAACTACCAGGGCATACTTCTTCCCTGTAGAACTTAGAGTGCTTAGAGGCCCCGCAATATCCATAGCTACCCTCTAAAATGGCTCCTCAATCACAGGTAAAGGTATCAATGGAGCTTTGACCTTGTCCCCTGTCTTGCCTACATTTTGGCACTGCTCACAGGTCCTGCAGTACCCTGTTTCATTCGTTACAATTCCAGGCCAATCGAAGTTCTGCATAATATGTCTCTTGGTATGCTTTATGCCCATATGACCTGCAAAAGGAATGTCATGGACTATGGCTAAAAGTGCCAGATGGTAGGTTCTGGGCACTACCAACTGCTGTATTACCTCCCTGTCTAGCCCTCCCTCATAGGTCCACTGTCTATACAGTAACCCTTTGTTCCAGTATACAGAATCCTCTTGTCCCAGTACATAGACTCCCCCTTTTCTTGAGCATCAGGTGTCTCCTTAGCTACCTCCCTCAAGCCTCTTAATGTCGGATCTGAAAGCAGAACCTGTTTCAACTCTATCTTTATAATCATTCCGTGCTCCCCTTCTGCAGGAAGCTTAGTATCTTCTGACAGTGATGCCTTTATGTCAGCCTGAATACTACCTCTCACATCTTTCCTTGCTGTCATCCTGTTTGCGGGAACACCAATACCTACCAGCAGCTGTGGTTCACTTTCAGGGTCACTGCTACAGGGTTGCTTCCTCCCTGAAATAGCCACATCAGCAGCCCCAGCTTCAGGTGTGGGGTGTCTCTGGGTCTCGCTCAAGCTACCAGACCTACATGCCCGTCTCCAAGCCTGACTGTATGTAACTGCACGCAGTCAAGGTACTGCATTATCAAAATAATTTCTTATCAAGACATCTGCAGGAATATTCTCAAACACAGCTGCCTGCTTGGTTCCTTCTCCACCCTCCCAGTCAAAGTAACCTTGGTCAAAAGTATTTGGAATGGGATCCCTCCTAAAGCTCTACTTGGAGAGGACTGCCAAAGCAAGTGCTGCTCCTCTTTAGTCACTGCAGGCTTTACAATAGTTATGTCAGAATCTGTGTCTCTCTTAGTAGTGGCCTGACTTCTTCCACTACGATAGGATAAAAACTCTGGTGATAGTTTGGTGCCCCTTTTGTCTGCAGACAGCTTACTACTGGCACACTGTTATTCTCACTTGCTGGCTCCCTCACCTTTTGTTTCCCACCTTCTTCAGTGGACATTTGTATACTACATGGCCCCTCTGGTTACATTTAAAACATATAACCCCTGATCTTGGCCATGTACCTGAACTAGTGGCTTCCCCTGTTACTGGTAGACTCTTTTGGGGTGATTTAGACTGCCCACCATGGGTTTCCTATATCCATGTGCAGCACTGGGTGTCCCCTTCTTGTGCAGTGATGCCCTGCTTGCTAAGATCCCCTTTTCTCCCCAGCTCATCTGCAGAGTTACACTCCTGGTCTATCAGCTAGATTCTCATGTTCTCAGGCAAGGTGCTAAGGGCTTGTTTCCTTACCAAAAGGTCTGCCAATCTTTCAAAAGTGGTGACCTGACACCCACTCTTCCACCTATGAAAAAGTGTTTAACTGAGCAATATAATCACATACACTTTCATGTGCCTGCGTCTATGCTCACAAAACTTTTTTTCTGTAACCTTCAGGTGTTAACTTATAGCAATTCAATAAACATTGTTTCACTCTATCATAGTTTAAACAATCAATATCAGACAATTTAGGAACAGAAGCTACAGCTTTACCATGAAGTAAAAGGGTCAGGAACTGTACCCAGAGCTCTTGGATAATATTATACTGTTTACATACTCTTTCAAATATATGAATAAAACTATCAATGTTATCCCCCTCTGCAAACTGTGAAAGAAATTTACTGACCATTATTGCTTCTGGGGTCTGGTTATTCCCTTTCTCATTACCTCTATGACCTTCATGAAGAGTCAACATCTCTCTCTCATGTTGTCACTGCTTCTCTTTTTTCCAGCCTCCAATCTACACAGTCTTTCATTTTCTTTAATCTCCAAATGCCGCAGTCTGTCTTCAAGCTCCAAACATCATTGTTCATGCTGACACTGCTTCTCCTTTTCTTCAGCCTTCAAATGTCGCAGTCTCTCTTTGGTCTCCAGTTCATGCTGATGCTGCTTCTCCTTTTCTTCAGCCTTCAAATGTCGCAGTCTCTCTTTGGTCTCCAGTTCATGCTGACGCTATTTCTCCTTTTCTTCAGCCTCCAAATGTTGCAGTCTCTCTTTGGTCTCCAGTTCATATCTCTTTAACTCCAATAAGATTTTTAAGTCCTCTGAGGGAAAGATAAAATGTCTTGTTTCTGAAGGCTGCACATGTACATCACCAGACTGGTTGTCTTCCTGGTCACTGGTCCATGCTGCAGCTATGATTAAAGCTGAAATAATTTTCTCTTTAGTCCGGTTAGCATGCACCAGTCCTTTGGCTTCATACACCTTGGCTAACTGGTTCTTTGTCAACTTACCATAATCCTCTGCTGACATCATTGTCTGCTTTCCCTGATTAAACTAAGCTAAAAAAAAATAAACTGTTGTAAAAATGAAACTCTGAATGTTTACCTTGTAGCTGTTGCGAGCACACACACCTTTAGCGACAATTGCCCACAGGCTACTGAATTTCAGTTAATATCCCACTATTGCCACCAATATGTGATAGCATCTCTTTACCCTGAGCCAGTAATCAAGGAGACTCAATCCATGCCACTAACACTGGTGAGAGGTGGCCACTAAAACAAACATGGATTTACATAGTATTTTAAGATGCAGGTCTATGCATCAAGCAGAATTTACCCCAAGAACACACAGGGAAAACACTCCAGACCTCGGACTGAACTATCTGATTCTCCAGATTCCAAACAAGACTCACTTTGGAGCACTGCATTCCGTTTCCAAGTAGCTGAAACACCCACACCTGGGTAGTTGATTTTTATGCACACTCCTGGAAAAGGCTGGCACTGACACTGGTCAGAGATGGTAACTAAAACAGGAATGGATTTACACAGTATTTTAAGCTGCAGATCTCTACATCAAGTACAATTTCTCCCAAGAGCGCACAGGGAACACACTCCAGACCAGGGACTGAACTCAGGAGATCCCAAATAAGACTCACTTTGGAGCATTGTGTCTCAGTTCCAAGTAGCTGGTGCACCCACACCTGTGTATTTGATTTTCACACACACACACACACACACACACACACACACACACACACACACACACACACACACACACACACACACACACACTCACTCACTCTCCTGGGAAAGGCTGGTACAGATTTACTAACTGTACTCCTTCTGCCCAGACTATAAGGTAACGTTGCTGCCACCAATCAACTACTCTCATGCTCTTTCAAGGGTATCCAATTATACTGTGTAAGGTCAAAACTAATATAAATGGCAGAGTGTAACCAAAGCACCCAGGCTTTTCTGAGTGGCCAAGGCATCTCTAAAATAAGCACAAGTACTCTCAAGATGCTAAAAGTATTCTTTAAAAGACCAGCCACAATGAAAGGTGCAAAATATTTAATAATAAATAATAAAGTAGAAAACATGAGAATACTAAATATCTAAGTACAATAATCACCAGAGTTTCATTCCCAGAAGAAATAAAAATAACACAGTTGGACAGATGCAAACAAATGCAGAAGAACACTACTCAATGAATCTCTAAGTACAATAAACACCAGAGTTTCATCACATGAGAAATAAAAATAACACAGTTGGCAGATGCAAACAAATGCAGAAAAACACTACTCAACGAATCTTGATGCATTTCCTGACTGTCTAAGGATAACTGTTCCATAGCCAACTTAATTAATATAGCAAAGCAGGATTAGATGCTGTGATGCTTACTTCCACAAGGCAAGGTGATGGGCGTCAAACAGAACTGAACTGTGATAACTATCAAATATTTTTTATATCAGGTTCCAAAGAAAACAAAACAAGCTGCTGTGTGAGTTCCATCCTCTCAGTGCTAGTTATGAAATTACATCACAATTGATCACCTGACTCTAGTACAATACACATTCAGAACTTTGCTGAGATCTGTTGCAGTATTTGGAAATTATAGAATGATTTCAAAAACTTCTTCTCTTTCCTTCCAGAATTCTTTGTTTAAACATAGACATTTAATCAGTTTTATAACACTGTTGATACATTGTTAACACATGTATCTGTACAAGTCAGTGTGATAGTTAAATGGCACATAATTCTTTAAATCTCAGTGTGATAGTTAACTGACACAAAATTATTTACAAAACTCCAGCTATGTTGGCATATTTTACACATGCACTGACCCATTCTCCCTGGCACACAGATGGCAATATCTCACATCATCACAATAACCAATAAGCAAACAACACATTTTGATGGGCATGGTATTGGAATCTCTTTGTTCTTGGAGTTTTTGTGGGTTGTTTTTTTTTTCCAGACCCCAAAGATATTCCTTTAACTGTACCAGCAATCATTGAACTTGGCTGTTGATATTTATGACATGTGAAACAGAATTTTTGCATTGTGCCTTTCAATGTCATGCAATAGTTCCCTGACTTATAGTTGTTGCATGCAGTGTGCTATACTGTAGCTCACAGGCAACCTTAAAAAAATACTGAGTTAGTAAAACAGATTATATCTTTCAGAAAAAAACAGTTGTAAAATATACAGTACAATATTTACAACAGCAGGCTTGTGTTTAAGTTTTCACTGACTCCTTCAGCTTTCTTTCCATATCTCAAAAACATGCTGCAAAGAGATTAATTGATCCTGTCACTTTCATGTAATAGCTGTATAGTCTGTGAGCAAATTAATGTATATGTCCTTTACAGTTTTAGTTGGTGACTTCATAGTAAAGGGGGTTACAAGAAGCACTTGAATAGGATGGGCTCAGTGGGATGAGACACTGTTATGACAGGTCAATAACCATTACCTGTAATGAAACAACAGATGCGGTCAGTAACTTTCATCCACAGATTACTTCAGTACCCACTTGTTATAGCCACTTCATGAATTACACATACCTCAGATATCTGACTGCAGTCAACAAGGCCAGTCTTAGGTGAAATGCAGGCCAAGACAAATTACTATATAAGCACCCCATTGCACATTGATTCTCCCAATACCTCCCCAACATAGCTCACAACTTCTTGGCACATGAAATGTGAACAAATCCTAAAATAATGGTGAGACAATGCCCCAAAATTATGGACAGATTTTAAATATTGTTCTTATAAACGTATAAAGTTGTTAAAATAACAGGATTTGTATTGGCATGTATTTTCTGAAGGATATGAAGTCTGAAACTCAAATGTATGTTATTATTTAGTGACTTCACTCCTCAGAAATTTGCCAGTAAACCACCCATTTTATGTGGAATAGACAAAAAATATTAGGCAAAAGTCTTGACTTTCTATGGAAATCTGGACAGTTGAGGGGTATGCACCCCAGTGTCTTCCCCTTTTCCACCCACACTGTCCAGACTGATTACTTCTTTTTTTCACACTATATTTTCTTTTGAGCTTTTTCCTTTATCCTTTTAAACATAACCTATCAGGCCAAAATTCCACACAAATAAATGTGGACGAACTAAATGAATTAAGGTGTGAGTTATGGGGTTTAAGATTCTCTATAGTGAATTTCAGGAATGTTTTTATGAACTTTGCATTCTGAGAAGAAATCATATGTAAGGAAATAAATGTGGTCTTTTTTTTAGTTGTGTCTAAGGCTTAAAGTTCAGAGCTAATAACATTGCAGTCCACCCCCCCCCCCAAAAAAAAAAATCCTATCTGAAATAATGCCTACATCCCTATCCTTCCTGAAAAAATGTATTCTTATGTGTACCCCTCTAGTGTTAGAATGGGATGAATATAAAATCAGAAATGGCCACAACCCAACATTAAACACCTGAAGGGCTGGGGGGAAACCAGAGCACCTGAATAAAACCTACGCACAGATAGGAAGAGGTACATGCAGATTCCACACTGAAACAGTTGCAGTCAAAAATTCAACCAAAGAACAAAATGCTGTGAAGCAGAAATGCTAGTTATTGTACTACTATGCTAGTGATCAGTTCCTGTAACACACATCCTGCCCAGATACCCATAGCCAAGTCAAAATCCCACACATCCAGCAATTAAATCTTGACCTGTTGATTGTGTACACTTGAGATATTAGACCTCAATAAAATAGCAACAACAACTGCCCACAATAATTTAATACACTCACACACACAAATTTGACAAGTGATTATACCCATTTGTATGACTGCTACTGTACAACTCAGATGTTTGATCAAACTAATGAATACACATATAAATAGCTGCCACAGTAGGATGTGTCTTCTCAGCTCACCATTGCCAGACTATAATGTACACTCCACTGCAAACTCTCAACTTATCTCTTAACCTCTTAGCTCAAGAATCAAGGAGGAACTCAAATGACCACAATGCTTTCTCACTAAAAAAAATCCAGGGCCTAAATCATAAATAAACATGTAGACCATCTCAAAGCATTGTCTCTCTTCTTACTAGCATACAGTCTACTGAGGGGTGATGTCTGCCTCACTTATAATGCCTGAACAGAGTACATATTTGCATGTCCAACTGTACATAGAAACCTACTCAAGGGGCATCAATCTCTTTTGCAAACTAAAAAGAACATGTCGGAGGGAATGTTATGTATCACAGATAATACCTCTTCTGTGAAACTGCTTTCCACTCCACATAAAACAAAGGGCTTCTCTTATTTTATCCAAATATAATTTACATGAATGGAGAGATAACTGCACATTAATGTTAGGTTTAGCACCTCTGCTCCTCGTGCATGAACCACTATTGTCCTTAACTTAAAACGTTGCTAAAATAACAGATCTTCAATAGCATGCTTTTTCTGGAGTCTACTAAGTCTGAAACTAAAGTGTCTGCCATTATTTACTGACTGCAAAACAGAAATACGATGAGGAACAGACCCAAGTATGAGGCAAAAACAGTGATGTCACGGACAGTTGAGGACATCTCTGCCCCACACATTCCAGGTGTGACCATCAATTACAATCATGTGTATAACAAACTGTAGACCACTGTTTGTGATGGAATGAGTGAATAAATGCACAAACATACACAGGAATGATGTTTCTTAGCTAGCTGCTCTGAGAATACAATGTGAATACATTGCATACTCCCATTCACATACCTCTCAGTCATGTACATTAAGGATTATTGAGAAAGACAAGATCTTTTCAGTCTTACTAGTTGTTGCTGAAGCACCTACCAAGGGGAGAAAATGCTGAGAGAAGAAAAGGAGCCACTTTTGTGATGTTAAGTATTTTCTTCTGATCTTTTGCTAAGTTTTACTTCTTTGCCACCTAGTTTTTGGCATTTTCTGGCTTGCTAAAGTTTATATCTGTAACAGTAACAGTACTTGGAACACATCTAGAGCCTGTTTACTGCATTTGCTTTGTTGAACTTAATTTATAATAGTTTTTTTTCCTCTAAAAACTGCATTTTAACTAATTTTGGCCTAGCACTCAAGTGTGGGGCTATTTATTGCACTGTTGTGATTATTTTGCTGCTTGTGTATCTCTGCTACCTTTAAACTACAACAAAAAGGGAAAAAAAAACAACAAAAATCTTGCTTTTTTCCCACTTTCTGAAAGTTAAGAAAGTTCAGTTACAGATTTGCTGTTCTGAACTGTTTGGAAGTTTCTAGAAGGCCAGTGCTTGCTTGGGCTGAAGGGAAGTCTCTGTGTTCACCAGTGGGAGTGGTAAACACTGAACAGCCTGCCTGTCCCTGGAGGAGTGGTTACTACCTAGAAGCTGTAGTTTTATTGGTCATTTTGGGTCATTTCTAAACTCCTTGATCTGTCTCCCTCAAAACCCGACTGCAATGTGGTTTTGGCATCTTTTCAGGCTTACTAGTTGTTGCTGAAGCACCTACAAGGGGAGAAAATGCTGAGAGAAGAAAAGGAGCCACTTTTGTGATTTTAAGTATTTTCTTCTGATTTTTTGCTAAGTTTTACTGCTTTGCCGCCTACTTTTTGTCATTTTCCGGCGGCTTGCTAAAGTTTATACCTGTAACAGTAACAGTACTTGGAACACATCTAGAGCCTGTTTACTGCATTTCCTGTGTTGCACTTAATTTAAAATCGTTTTTTTCTCTAAAAACTGCATTTTAACTGATTTTGGCCTAACACTCAAGCGTGGGGTCATTTATTGCACTGTTGTGATTATTTTGCTGCTTGTGTATCTCTGCTACCTTTAAACTACAACAAAAAGGAAAAAAAAATCTTGCTCTTTTCCCACTTTCTGAAAGTTCAGAAAGTTCAGTTACAGATTTGCTGTTCTGAACTGTTTGGAAGTTTCTAGAAGGCCAGTGCTTGCTTGGGCTAAAGGGAAGTCTCTGTGTTCACCAGTGGGAGTGGTAAACACTGAACAGCCTGCCTGTCCCTGGAGGAGTGGTTACTACCTAGAATCTGTAGTTTTATTGGCCATTTTGGGTCATTTCTAAACTCCTTGATCTCTCTCTCTTAAAACCCGACTGCCACGTGGTTTTGGCATCTTTTCAGGCTTGCTAGTTGTTGCTGAAGCACCTACCAAGGGGAGAAAATGCAGAGAGAAGAAAAGGAGCCACTTTTGTGATTTTAAGTATTTTCTTCTGATTTTTTGCTAAGTTTTACTGCTTTGCCGCCTACTTTTTGGCATTTTCCGGCTTGCTAAAGTTTGTATCTGTAACAATAACAGTACTTGGAACACATCTAGAGCCTGTTTACTGCATTTCCTGTGTTGCACTTAATTTAAAATCTTTTTTTTTTCTCTAAAAACTGCATTTTAACTGATTTTGACCTAGCACTCAAGTGTGGGGTCATTTATTGCACTGTTGTGATTATTTTGCTGCTTGTGTATCTCTGCTACCTTTAAGCTACAACAAAAATAAAAAAAATATATATATCTTGCTTTTTTCCCACTTTCTGAAAGTTAAGAAAGTTCAGTTACAGATTTGCTGTTTTGAACTGTTTGGAAGTTTCTAGAAGGCCAGTGCTTGCTTGGGCTAAATGGAAGTCTCTGTGTTCACCAGTGGGAGTGGTAAACACTGAACAGCCTGCCTGTCCCTGGAGGAGTGGTTACTACCTAGAAGCTGTAGTTTTATTGGCCATTTTGGGTCATTTTTAAACTCCTTGATCTCTCTCTCTTAAACCCCGACTGCCACATGGTTTTGGCGTCTTTTCAGGCTTGCTAGTTGTTGCTGAAGCACCTACCAAGGGGAGAAAACGCTGAGAGAAGAAAAGGAGCCACTTTTGTGATTTTAAGTATTTTCTTCTGATTTTTTGTTAAGTTTTACTGCTTTGCCGCCTACCTTTTGGCATTTTCAGGCTTGCTAAAGTTTATATATGTAACAGTAACAGTACTTGGAACACATCTAGAGCCTGTTTACTGCATTTCCTGTGTTGCACTTAATTTAAAATAGTTTTTTTTCCTCTAAAAACTGCATTTTAACTGATTTTGGCCTAGCACTCAAGTGTGGGGTCATTTATTGCACTGTTGTGATTATTTTGCTGCTTGTGTATCTCTGCTACCTTTGAACTACAACAAAAAGGAAAAAAAAAACAAAAAAAAATCTTGCTTTTTTCCCCACTTTCTGAAAGTTAAGAAAGTTCAGTTACAGATTTGCTGTTCTGAACTGTTTGGAAGTTTTTAGAAGGCCAGTGCTTGCTTGGGCTAAAGGGAAGTCTCTGTGTTCACCAGTGGGAGTGGGAAACACTGAACAGCCTGCCTGTCCCTGGAGGAGTGGTTACTACCTAGAAGCTGTAGTTTTATTGGCTATTTTGGGTCATTTCTAAACTCCTTGATCTCTCTCATAAAACCCTACAACTCTCTTTTTGCGCGGTTTTGAGCACTGAGCAGCGTCGGGCAGCGCCGCCTAAACAGGTTTAAACTATTCCAGGCTCCACAAAGTCTGCTCTTCACTTTTTCCCTTAGAACTGTTCAAACTCTCAAATAATCACACTGTTCTCTTTCTAAAGCCCTGCACTTGCCCAGCTCTTATAAGGAAACACTAACTAACTAAAGCACTACACCCTCCTTGACTTCTCATAAGATTTAGGCTCACGATTGGTCCTTTCTGATCAAGTGAAAAATCAGTTCCCTTCCCCTAATCTGATCAGTAAAAAAACAGTTCCCTATACTAATCTGGTGTGTCCAAGGGTCAGTTTCAAGGTTACTCTCCAGTCCAGCTGGTGAATCTGGGAATTTTGAGGCAATGTTACAATTGCCTTATGTACACAGACAACCCTCTCCTCCTTCCAACAAACTCTAATACATGTGAGAGATGCAGTTACACAGCCAAACTGGAGGCAGAGTTATCTCAACCCAAGACTGGCACAGTCAGTCAGGAGGAAAAGGTAACCACCCACACCACAAATCCAGTCTCACACAGACCTATTGCATCTGCATACCCAACACATAAACACACATAAACATACTCGGAGGCTCTAAATAAAAATCTGCCTAAACAGCAAAGACCTCCTAAGCAGATATCCAAGCAACAGCCACCCCTCAACAATACCCACGAATCACATATCTCACAAAATCAGTGTGCCTCACAGTCACAGCCCTTGAGGCCAAACTACACACCAAATACACTTGTTATAGGGGACTCTATTGTCCGGCATACTGACGTCCCGCTCACCAGAGTGAACAAGGAGAAGGTCACTGTAAGCTGCCTGTCGGGTGCCAGGATCTGCCACATAACACAAGCACTCAGGTCACTCCAAAGCAAGTACAAGTATGACTCCGTCATTGTCCATGCTGGTGTGAATGACCTGAGACATACCTCCCTGGACTGCATGAAAAGAGACATAGAGGAACTCTCTGACCATGTAGCCCAGGCTGGTATGACCCTGACCTTGAGTAGCATATTGCCCTCACCAAGAATGATGCCACAGTATAAAGACAGAATAATCAGTTTCAACAATTGGCTAAAGTATTGGTGTCATTCAAAGGGGATCCAGTGTCTGTCAGCCTGGGATGACATGCTCAACAAGCCACGTTGCTTCACTAGGGATGGCTTGCACCTGTCACCCTTAGGCTTTTGTATACTGGCCAAGGCTCTTGCTACCCCCATAATGCCTTTTTTAGGTAAGGCTCAAAGGACAAACCCACCTCCATAGACAACCCAAGGCTAAAAAAACTAAAGGTAATGCTATTCAATGCCAGAAGTCTAAACCTCAAGATGCACGCACTCGAGGCTCTCCTCAGCATGGAGAAAATCAATTTCTGTGCAGTAACAGAAACCTGGTTCAAGGCTCCTGAGAGCACCCCAGCACTGCCAGGTTATAACTCATACCATGCGTTTCTGCCCCAAAACTTGTACCAAAGCACAAAAGGAGGGGGAGTATCTATATTCATCAAAAATACCTACACCTCCAGGTTGGTGGCACTGCACGAAGCATCAGAAACCATCCATGTGCAACTAACAGCGGGCAAAACTGCCTTTCTGTTTGTAGCCTGCTACAGAACACCCTCCCTATTACAGGAAACCCACTTGGCATTCCTGAGAACACTGGAGAATATGAAGGTCTCTCCAAACACTATGTTATTGGGTGACTTCAACTACCCAAACATTGACTGGGAAAACTACTCAAGCCCAAACACCCTCGCCTAACAATTCCTTGAATTTATAAACTCTAACGCAATGGAACAATTGGTCACTACTCCCACAAGAGGGAACAACATATTGAACCTGGTCATCACCAACATGGGGACTCTATGTTCCACACCAGAGGTAAACCCCTCATTGGTAAGATCAGACCATAAACAAATTTCCCTGGACATCCATATCCCATCCCCACCCCCAGCCAAGGAAATCACTGTAAATAATTTCTCAAAAGCCAACTTTGCACTTCTCAAGACTGAGATGGAATCCTTCAAAACCCCTGGGCCGTAGAATAATACAGCCCAATCCGCAGAATCCTTTACACATGCATTCTATGAGCACCTGCCGGAATGCATGGTTTGTGCTATCCCAAATAAAACCAAGACTCAGTCCTCCAAAAACAGGAGACCGGTCTGGTGGACCCCGGCTATAAATAAGCTATACAACAAAAGGAGGAAGCTACTACATGATAGAGCAAAATCCCAAAAAGGGAAGGCATCTCTGATCAGTATTAGCAAGAAACTTCGTTCTCTCATAAAATCATCAAAGGCCAGTTTCGAAAGAAAAATTGCTCTAGACACTAAAGTCTTCTTTAGTTATGTCAGGAACATGGGCGGAAACTCCCAGATATGCTCTGAATTGTTGCATAATGGTACAAAATATACCAAACCTACAGACATAGCCAACATCCTGGCAGACAGATTCAGCGCAAACTTCTCCCCACTTCCCCTCCAAAGGAGCAAATCCCTATCCCAACTGAATGTAACCTCCCTGACATCACAGATGCACAGGTGAAAGCTGCCCTCTCCAAATCAAAAAACACAGCATCTATGGGACCAGACGGTGTCCCAGGCTGTGTCTTACATGAGCTCCAAGAAGAACTGAACCCTCACATTAAGTCACTGTTCAAACTTAGCCTTACTACAGGATATGTACCCAAAGAATGGCGTACAGCTACAGTGGTCCCACTCCACAAAGGTGGTGCCACAACGGACCCCGGAAACTATTGCCCATAAGCCTGACAAGTCTGGTCTGTAAAGCTATGGAGCGTATTATCATGGAACTCATAAACAAAGACATTGGGAGCCTCCAGACACTGGACCCTACCCAATTTGGCTTTGTTAAGGGCAGATCTTGCCTCTTAAACCTAGTTGATTTCTTTGAAACAGTTACCAAAGCCATAGATGAGGGCAAGGTAGTCCACACAGCCTACCTGGACCTCGCAAAAGCCTTCGACACAATACCCCACTCGGGCATCATAAATAAGCTTGCCAGCTTAAATATCAACCCCTATATCACAAGATGGGTTGCAAACTGGCTCAGAGATAGAACCCACATTGTCAGAATTGCAGGTGCCATGTCCGAATCCAAACCAGTTACAAGTGGCATCCCACAGAGCTCAGTTCTTGGACCTCTCTTGTTTGGTATATACTTCTCTGAGGTTCAGGCTAACATGGGGGGATTATGGCTGACAAAGTTCGCAGATGACTGCAAACTGGGGGCCATAATCGAATCACCAGCTGACACAAGCATCCTCCAAAAGGGTCTCACAGAGATGGATGCTTGGTGCCAGAGCCACGGCCTCAAGCTAAATGCTAAAAAGTGCATAGTCATCCCCTTTGGGAAAAACAAGGTGCCCACAAATTACCACATAGGTGGTAATCCATTAAGTACAGAAGAAGTAATTAGAGATTTGGGGACAAACGTAGATAGTAATCTCTCCTTTGATAATCACGTTGCCAAAGTGATTAGAAAGACCTTCTATATAGACCACCTTATCACGAAAGGGTTCGCATCTAGATCAAGAGAGGTCATTGTGCCCCTCTACTTGTCACTCATCAGGCCCATAATTGAATACAATGCCCCTTTTGGGATGTACCTTACCCGACACCTGCAGCAACTGGAAAGACCCCAAAAGTACCTCACCAAGAGGATCATGGGCTACAAACAGATGTCCTATGCAGCTCGACTAAAGAAACTCCAGCTCTACTCAGTTGCTTACCGCCTACTCAGATGCAATCTATGCCTGACGTACAAAGCCATGTCAAACCCAGAATTAATGGACATGCTCCACCTCAAAAAATCCAAGTCCCTTAGAGCTACACGATCCAGAGACCTAAACCTCAGCACAAAAATAAATAGGACATGCTGGAGGGACAGATTCATTTCCCAGAGGCTCCCCTCACTCTGGAATAGAATCCCAATTTATATTAGACATAGCCCCTCGCTGACCCTCTTCAAGCGAAATCTGGACACGTGGATGGGAGATCGCAAATTCAGCCCTGGGATCTCTTCTGTGTCCCTGCTAGACAGAGGCACAGTAAACTAATCTTAAAAGGGTACCTTCTGTGACCTACTTTACACAGGCACAGTAGGCTAATCTGATAGGGAGGCGGAAGCCAAATACACTCTGGCTAGGCTTATAAATGCCCTAGGGCAGATAGCCTAGTATCTACCTATGAACCTATAAAATGGAGCCAAATGACCAAAATTAGGTAGAGATAATGCCTTTAAATATGTTAAAAGTTGCTGTAATAAGAAATGTTGCATCAGCATGCTTTTTCTGAAAGCTATTGGTCTGAAAATCAATGGTCTGTCATAATCTGTTTGAAAAAAAATTACAATGAAGAGACCAAAATATGATACAAAATCATAGACTTTCTTCAAAATAATTGACAGTTGATAGCATCTATGCACTGTTACCTACACATGTGTGCGTGCACACACACACGCACACACGTGTGCATACACACACACACACACACACACACACACACACACACACACACACACACACACACACACACATATACACACACAAGCGTGCATGCGCACGCACACACGCACACACACACACACACGCACACACACACACACACACACACACACACACACACACACACACACACACACACACACACACACACACACAACATAAAGGTCCTTGTGTTTTAAAATACGTGACAATCACAGTAATAAGATAGTTAAACAAAAGATTTGTGCTGCTACTCATACTTACTTAAATATATCAACTTCCTATCACTTTTAGTTAGGCTGCAGGCTACCTACAAGGCACACTACAAAGAGCCTGAGTGATGGGCAGCCAAGGCCCTATGTATACATAATGCTTCATCAGTAGGTACACTCTACACTGGCTTACCAGTAAACATGTCTCCAAACTTGTAGTAGTGCCTGGACATCTTCAGCCTGGGTAAGATATAGCCGTACACTTCAATCCCCCCCCATACACTTCTTTCCTTTCTCTCTCTTCTTTGTTTTCCTTCTTTTATTTGAATCCTGCTTTATTCTCCTTCAACTTCCATGCCCAACAGTAGTTTATAGTGTGAGTACTTTGTTCTTTATATGTTATTTTCCTTAAAGAAACATTATACTTTATGATGCAATGACAGCGCATAGGCACTATTCTTACTGATGCTACTGCCTTGAATTCTTGTATCACATCTACTTGTGATTGTGTTCATTTATGCTACATATAATCCTGACTTATGCATCTAAGAATGCTTGCTCTTACATTGCCATTGTTGCAATAATATTTATTTAAGTTTATTGTTTCATTGATTGCATTTCTGCTACGCTTAGCCTGAAAATGGTGTAGGTGGACCAGTCCTCAACCTTGGTTAACAAACTTCAAAATAAATAAATAAACTACCTTTGTAAGTAAATTACTCTACATACTCCAGTTTCTTTGGTTGCAGAAAACCATGAGCAGACTTTATTTCTAAGACGTAGGTTCATTTAGAAAAATAAAATTTGGTAAAAATCTTCGGACACATCACAGTCTCCATCTCTTGTTTCCCATGCTTAATGTATTCATATGCCAGGAAGCACTGGACAAATGAATCAGCAGGGCTGCACTTAATAACTGTGGGAAGACTGGGGGCACAAAAAAATCATGACAATTTTCTGACCACCATTATGTGCTCCCATTTCATATTACCCTTCTCTTCCTTCATGTGCTTCCAATTACATCTTGTACCTGCTCCGAATGGTTGGCATTCCATACCCAGTCAATTCTTGTTCCTTGTTATACTTAGTGTGTTTTCACAAAATCACATAAAACTGCTGAATTTCCTCATAATGCTCAACAGTAACAACAGTCACCCATGCTGGTAATAATCACTCTCACCCCACACCACCTATAATTATTTCTGATTAATTAAAGTGGGTAAGTGGACCAAAGTATGCAGATCTTTCCATCCATATCTGGGGTCACAAGGGCAGGATTAAGGGCTATATGATCCAATAATTTAGAGTAGCCACTAAACATCATGTATTGTCAGCTGGGAGAAAATCAGAATATCTTAAGGAAATGCATATGGATGTAGGGAGAGCATGTAAAACCACACAGTTTGTTCAAATTTTTTATAATATACAACCCAAAAACTCCTCCCCAGCCCAATCTAACTGGTTTTGAGCCATAAGTTTCTACATTCCCACCTAATCTGTATGTGACATTGGAAATGTGATAGCCTACAGTACATTTGTCTACCTCTACCTGCCATCAGACAGCATATAAACCTCATTTTTTTCACTTCTCTGGTAGCATTTTGCTCTTATATGTGATTGCAGCAAACATCTCTTTACCATACTGTTGAACTGGTAGCATTATGTCACAAGTCCTGTTGGTTAGAAGTTACCTCACATCACAGTATCTGATATATTTTTTTATTATGCTTACTAATGTTTGCTTTCATAATGTCTAAGGCTTACTATTCCATAGTTATTTTGTTCCATTCAATTTCATTCAGTTTTTGCAGTTGTATGATTTCTGAATGACAATAAAGTTTATTTTGACTTTGACTTGACTTATTTCTTGCAACAGCATTCATTAGCAACCAGTCATAAACCCAGTGTCAGCAAAAGAAGCAAAATAAACCATAGCACCTCTCTTGTCAGTTTTCAAATTAAGCCCAGTCTTATTATCATCTGAGACAGTAACTTGAGCAATACACCAAGTCAGATAGTTAATGTGAATATATTTTGGGTTGAAAACCATACTGAGCATTCATCAACTGACAACTATGGGAACATGAGTAGCAAATAGTGTGAGCTATACAAGAGGTGTAAAGCTGCAGTTTCTAAAAATACTGAACTACCACTAGTACCATGCATGATGAGAATTGCCTCCTCCACTAAAAAGACTTGTAACACCATTAGGAAAATGCCCTGCACTTTGCTATAATGTCTGTCAGGAAAATCTGTGGCCAGGTAAGGCATAATGAGATTGTCACAGCCTAGTGTGGGGCCCCTGAGGTCAAACAGGTCCAATTGGCATACGGTTGGCCCTGATGCACACCCTATCCGTAGTTTGAGATTTAACAGCGAAAGTCTCAAAATTCAAAAAAAAAAGTTTTGGCTGGGGGCCTATCTCATACACGCCTTGAGTTCTCCACAGCACTGTTGCTTATAAATACTAACTTTGTGATAACTGTAGCTTAGAAAAGAGGGAATTCTTCAAGATACAGCAATTTTAGACTTTGTATATATTTCCTCCTGATTGTAGTTAACTACTCAGTTTCTGAAATTGCACTTTGGGTTCTTAAGAATACAATGGAATCTCTCAACTTAGTGTTGGAGAAACACGCACCTTCATCTTTTGCTTTGCTGTCTACCAGATGTGCAAATTATGAGCCAATAGCCATACCTTATCATTCCCTATTCCTCTACCAGATGTGTAAATTATTAACCAATAACCATACTTTGTCATTCCCTATTATTAACCAATAACCATACCTTGTCATTCCCTATTATTAACCAATAACCATACCTTGTCATTCCCTATTATTAACCAATAACCATTCCCTAACCATACCTTGTCATTCCCTATTATTAACCAATAACCATTCCCTATTCCTCTACCAGATGTGTAAATTATTAACCAATAACCATACCTTGTCATTCCCTATTATTAACCAATAACCATTCCCTATTCCTCTACCAGATGTGTAAATTATTAACCAATAACCATACCTTGTCATTCCCTATTATTAACCAATAACCATACCTTGTCATTCCCTATTATTAACCAATAACCATACCTTGTCATTCCCTATTATTAACCAATAACCATACCTTGTCATTCCCTATTATTAACCAATAACCATTCCCTATTCCTCTAGCAGATGTGTAAATTATTAACCAATAACCATACCTTGTCATTCCCTATTATTAACTAATAACCATACCTTGTCATTCCTTATTATTAACCAATAACCATACCTTGTCATTCCCTATTATTAACCAATAACCATACCTTGTAATTCCCTATTATTAACCAATAACCATTCCCTATTCCTCTAGCAGATGTGTAAATTATTAAACAATAACCATACCTTGTCATTCCCTGTTATTAACCAATAACCATACCTGTCATTCCCTATTATTAACCAATAACCATCCCCTATTCCTCTAGCAGATGTGTAAATTATTAACCAATAACCATACTTTGTCATTCCCTGTTATTAACCAATAACCATACCTTGTCATTCCCTATTATTAACCAATAACCATACTTTGTCATTCCCTGTTATTAACCAATAACCATACCTTGTCATTCCCTATTATTAACCAATAACCATTCCCTATTCCTCTAGCATATGTGTAAATTATTAAACAATAACCATACCTTGTCATTCCCTATTATTAACCAATAACCATACCTTGTCATTCCCTATTATTAACCAATAACCATTCCCTATTCCTCTAGCAGATGTGTAAATTATTAAACAATAACCATACCTTGTCATTCCCTATTATTAACCAATAACCATACATTGTCATTTATTAACCAATAACCATACCTTGTCATTCCTATTATTAACCAATAACCATACCTTGTCATTCCCTATTATTAACCAATAACCATACCTTGTCATTCCCTATTATTAACCAATAACCATTCCCTATTCCTCTACCAGATGTGAAAATTATTAACCAATAACCATACCTTGTCATTCCCTATTATTAACTAATAACCATACCTTGTTATTCCCTATTATTAACCAATAACCATACCTTGTCATTCCCTATTATTAACCAATAACCATACCTTGTCATTCCCTATTATTAACCAATAACCATACCTTGTCATTCCCTATTATTAACCAATAACCATTCCCTATTCCTCTAGCAGATGTGTAAATTATTAAACAATAACCATACCTTGTCATTCCCTATTATTAACCAATAACCATACCTTGTCATTCCCTATTATTAACCAATAACCATACCTTGTCATTCCCTATTATTAACCAATAACCATACCTTGTCATTCCCTATTATTAACCAATAACCATACCTTGTCATTCCCTATTATTAACCAATAACCATACCTTGTCATTCCCTATTATTAACCAATAACCATACCTTTGTCATTCCCTATTATTAACCAATAACCATACCTTGTCATTCCCTATTATTAACCAATAACCATTCCCTATTCCTCTAGCAGATGTGTAAATTATTAAACAATAACCATACCTTGTCATTCCCTATTATTAACCAATAACCATACCTTGTCATTCCCTATTATTAACCAATATTAACCAATAACCATACCTTGTCATTCCCTATTATTAACCAATAACCATACCTTGTCATTCCCTATTATTAACCAATAACCATACCTTGTCATTCCCTATTATTAACCAATAACCATTCCCTATTCCTCTAGATGTGTAAATTATTAAACAATAACCATACCTTGTCATTCCCTATTATTAACCAATAACCATACCTTGTCATTCCCTATTATTAACCAATAACCATACCTTGTCATTCCTCTAGCAGATGTGTAAATTATTAAACAATAACCATACCTTGTCATTCCCTATTATTAACCAATAACCATACCTTGTCATTCCCTACTATTAACCAATAACCATTCCCTATTCCTCTAGCAGATGTGTAAATTATTAAACAATAACCATACCTTGTCATTCCCTATTATTAACCAATAACCATACCTTGTCATTCCCTATTATTAACCAATAACCTTTCCCTATTCCTCTAAAATTATTAAACAATAACCATACCTTGTCATTCCCTATTATTAACCAATAACCATACCTTGTCATTCCCTATTATTATTATTAACCAATAACCATACCTTGTCATTCCCTATTATTAACCAATAACCATTCCCTATTCCTCTAGCAGATGTGTAAATTATTAACCAATAACCATACCTTGTCATTCCCTATTATTAACCAATAACCATACCTTGTCATTCCCTATTATTAACCAATAACCATACCTTGTCATTCCCTATTATTAACCAATAACCATTCCCTATTCCTCTATTATTAACCAATAACCATACCTTGTCATTCCCTATTATTAACCAATAACCATACCTTGTCATTCCCTATTATTAACCAATAACCATACCTTGTCATTCCCTATTATTAAACAATAACCATACCTTGTCATTCCTTATTATTAACCAATAACCATACCTTGTCATTCCCTATTATTAACCAATAACCATTCCCTATTCCTCTAGCAGATGTGTAAATTATTAAACAATAACCATACCTTGTCATTCCCTATTATTAACCAATAACCATACCTTGTCATTCCCTATTATTAACCAATAACCATTCCCTATTCCTCTAGCAGATGTGTAAATTATTAAACAATAACCATACCTTGTCATTCCCTATTATTAACCAATAACCATACCTTGTCATTCCCTATTATTAACCAATAACCATACCTATTCATTCCCTATTATTAACCAATAACCATACCTTGTCATTCCCTATTATTAACCAATAACCATACCTTGTCATTCCCTATTATTAAACAATAACCATACCTTGTCATTCCCTATTATTAACCAATAACCATACCTTGTCATTCCCTATTATTAACCAATAACCATTCCCTATTCCTCTACCAGATGTGTAAATTATTAAACAATAACCATACCTTGTCATTCCCTATTATTAACCAATAACCATACCTTGTCATTCCCTATTATTAACCAATAACCATACCTTGTCATTCCCTATTATTAAACAATAACCATACCTTGTCATTCCCTATTATTAACCAATAACCATACCTTGTCATTCCCTATTATTAAACAATAACCATACCTTGTCATTCCCTATTATTAACCAATAACCATACCTTGTCATTCCCTATTATTAACCAATAACCTTATTCCCTATTATTAACCAATAACCTTGTCATTCCCTATTATTAACCAATAACCATACCTTGTCATTCCCTATTATTAACCAATAACCATACCTTGTCATTCCCTATTATTAACCAATAACCATACCTTGTCATTCCCTATTATTAACCAATAACCATACCTTGTCATTCCCTATTATTAACCAATAACCATACCTTGTCATTCCCTATTATTAACCAATAACCATACCTTGTCATTCCCTATTATTAACCAATAACCATACTTGTCATTCCCTATTATTAACCAATAACCATACCTTGTCATTCCCTATTATTAACCAATAACCATTCCCTATTCCTCTAGCAGATGTGTAAATTATTAAACAATAACCATACCTTGTCATTCCCTATTATTAACCAATAACCATACCTTGTCATTCCCTATTATTAACCAATAACCATACCTTGTCATTCCCTATTATTAACCAATAACCATTCCCTATTCCTCTAGCAGATGTGTAAATTATTAAACAATAACCATACCTTGTCATTCCCTATTATTAACCAATAACCATACCTTGTCATTCCCTATTATTAACCAATAACCATTCCCTATTCCTCTAGCAGATGTGTAAATTATTAACCAATAACCATACCTTGTCATTCCCTATTATTAACCAATAACCATACCTTGTCATTCCCTATTATTAAACAATAACCATACATTGTCATTCCCTATTATTAACCAATAACCATACCTTGTCATTCCCTATTATTAACCAATAACCTTTCCCTATTCCTCTACCAGATGTGTAAATTATTAAACAATAACCATACCTTGTCATTCCCTATTATTAACCAATAACCATACCTTGTCATTCCCTATTATTAACCAATAACCATTCATTCCTCTAGTATGTGTAAATTATTAACCAATAACCATACCTTGTCATTCCCTATTATTAACCAATAACCATACCTTGTCATTCCCTATTATTAACCAATAACCATACCTTGTCATTCCCTATTATTAACCAATAACCATACCTTGTCATTCCCTATTATTAAACAATAACCATACCTTGTCATTCCCTATTATTAACCAATAACCATACCTTGTCATTCCCTATTATTAACCAATAACCATTCCCTATTCCTCTACCAGATGTGTAAATTATTAACCAATAACCATACCTTGTCATTCCCTATTATTAACCAATAACCATACCTTGTTATTCCCTATTATTAACCAATAACAATACCTTGTCATTCCCTATTATTAACCAATAACCATACCTTGTCATTCCCTATTATTAACCAATAACCATACCTTGTCATTCCCTATTATTAACCAATAACCATTCCCTATTCCTCTAGCAGATGTGTAAATTATTAAACAATAACCATACCTTGTCATTCCCTATTATTAACCAATAACCATACCTTGTCATTCCCTATTACTAACCAATAACCATTCCCTATTCCTCTAGCAGATGTGTAAATTATTAAACAATAACCATATCTTGTCATTCCCTATTATTAACCAATAACCATACCTTGTCATTCCCTATTATTAACCAATAACCATTCCCTATTCCTCTAGCAGATGGGTAAATTATTAACCAATAACCATACTTTGTCATTCCCTGTTATTAACCAATAACCATACCTTGTCATTCCCTATTATTAACCAATAACCATTCCCTATTCCTCTAGCAGATGTGTAAATTATTAAACAATAACCATACCTTGTCATTCCCTATTATTAACCAATAACCATACCTTGTCATTCCCTATTATTAACCAATAACCATTCCCTATTCCTCTACCAGATGTGTAAATTATTAAACAATAACCATACCTTGTCATTCCCTATTATTAACCAATAACCATACCTTGTCATTCCCTATTATTAACCAATAACCATACCTTGTCATTCCCTATTATTAACCAATAACCATACCTTGTCATTCCCTATTATTAACCAATAACCATTCCCTATTCCTCTAGCAGATGTGTAAATTATTAACCAATAACCATACCTTGTCATCCCCTATTATTAACCAATAACCATACCTTGTCATTCCCTATTATTAACCAATAACCATACCTTGTCATTGCCTACTATTAACCAATAACCATTCCCTATTCCTCTAGCAGATATGTAAATTATTAAACAATAACCATACCTTGTCATTCCCTATTATTAACCAATAATCATACCTTGTCATTCCCTATTATTAACCAATAACCATACCTTGTCATTCCCTATTATTAAACAATAACCATACCTTGTCATTCCCTATTATTAGCCAATAACCATACCTTGTCATTCCCTATTATTAAACAATAACCATACATTGTCATTCCCTATTATTAACCAATAACCTTTCCCTATTCCTCTACCAGATGTGTAAATTATTAAACAATAACCATACCTTGTCATTCCCTATTATTAACCAATAACCATACCTTGTCATTCCCTATTATTAACCAATAACCATTCCCTATTCCTCTAGCAGATGTGTAAATTATTAAACAATAACCATACCTTGTCATTCCCTATTATTAACCAATAACCATACCTTGTCATTCCCTATTATTAACCAATAACCATACCTTGTCATTCCCTATTATTAACCAATAACCATACCTTGTCATTCCCTATTATTAAATAATAACCATACCTTGTCATTCCCTATTATTAACCAATAACCATACCTTGTCATTCCCTATTATTAAACAATAACCATACTTTGTCATTCCCTATTATTAACCAATAACCATACCTTGTCATTCCCTATTATTAACCAATAACCATTCCCTATTCCTCTACCAGATGTGTAAATTATTAACCAATAACCATACATTGTCATTCCCTATTATTAACCAATAACCATACCTTGTCATTCCCTATTATTAACCAATAACCATACCTTGTCATTCCCTATTATTAACCAATAACCATACCTTGTCATTCCCTATTATTAACCAATAACCATACCTTGTCATTCCCTATTATTAACCAATAACCATTCCCTATTCCTCTAGCAGATGTGTAAATTATTAAACAATAACCATACCTTGTCATTCCCTATTATTAACCAATAACCATATCTTGTCATTCCCTATAATTAACCAATAACCATTCCCTATTCCTCTAGCAGATGTGTAAATTATTAAACAATAACCATATCTTGTCATTCCCTATTATTAACCAATAACCATTCCCTATTCCTCTAGCAGATGTGTAAATTATTAACCAATAACCATACTTTGTCATTCCCTGTTATTAACCAATAACCATACCTTGTCATTCCCTATTATTAACCAATAACTATTCCCTATTCCTCTAGCAGATGTGTAAATTATTAAACAATAACCATACCTTGTCATTCTCTATTATTAACCAATAACCATACCTTGTCATTCCCTATTATTAACCAATAACCATTCCCTATTCCTCTACCAGATGTGTAAATTATTAAACAATAACCATACCTTGTCATTCCCTATTATTAACCAATAACCATACCTTGTCATTCCTTATTATTAACCAATAACCATACCTTGTCATTCCCTATTATTAACCAATAACCATACCTTGTCATTCCCTATTATTAACCAATAACCATTCCCTATTACTCTAGCAGATGTGTAAATTATTAACCAATAACCATACCTTGTCATTCCCTATTATTAACCAATAACCATACCTTGTCATTCCCTATTATTAACCAATAACCATACCTTGTCATTGCCTACTATTAACAAATAACCATTCCCTATTCCTCTAGCAGATGTGTAAATTATTAAACAATAACCATACCTTGTCATTCCCTATTATGAACCAATAACCATACCTTGTCATTCCCTATTATTAACCAATAACCATACCTTGTCATTCCCTATTATTAACCAATAACCATACCTTGTCATTCCCTATTATTAAACAATAACCATACCTTGTCATTCCCTATTATTAACCAATAACCATACCTTGTCATTCCCTATTATTAAACAATAACCATACATTGTCATTCCCTATTATTAACCAATAACCATACCTTGTCATTCCCTATTATTAACCAATAACCTTTCCCTATTCCTCTACCAGATGTGTAAATTATTAACCAATAACCATACCTTGTCATTCCCTATTATTAACCAATAACCATACCTTGTCATTCCCTATTATTAACCAATAACCATACCTTGTCATTCCCTATTATTAACCAATAACCATACCTTGTCATTCCCTATTATTAACCAATAACCATACCTTGTCATTCCCTATTATTACCCAATAACCATTCCCTATTCCTCTAGCAGATGTGTAAATTATTAAACAATAACCATACCTTGTCATTCCCTATTATTAACCAATAACCATACCTTGTCATTCCCTATTATTAACCAATAACCATTCCCTATTCCTCTAGCAGATGTGTAAATTATTAAACAATAACCATACCTTGTCATTCCCTATTATTAACCAATAACCATACCTTGTTATTCCCTATTATTAACCAATAACCATTCCCTATTCCTCTAGCAGATGTGTAAATTATTAACCAATAACCATACTTTGTCATTCCCTGTTATTAACCAATAACCATACCTTGTCATTCCCTATTATTAACCAATAACCAATCCTTATTCCTCTAGCAGATGTGTAAATTATTAAACAATAACCATACCTTGTCATTCCCTATTATTAACCAATAACCATACCTTGTCATTCCCTATTATTAACCAATAACCATACCTTGTCATTCCCTATTATTAACCAATAACCGTACCTTGTCATTCCCTATTATTAACCAATAACCATTCCCTATTCCTCTAGCAGATGTGTAAATTATTAACCAATAACCATACCTTGTCATTCCCTATTATTAACCAATAACCATACCTTGTCATTCCCTATTATTAACCAATAACCATACCTTTTCATTCCCTATTATTAACCAATAACCATACCTTGTCATTCCCTATTATTAACCAATAACCATACCTTGTCATTCCCTATTCCTTCATTACACAATGGACTTCTGAAATATGATGCACTTGATCTGGGAGATAATTCTCCCTACTCCACAAAATGAGTTTGACGGCTGTACTGAAACACAGATCACTGCATCTTCTGATCACTTTCAAATACGTGGCTGCCATTTTCTATTTATGCTAAGTGGCACGACATATTTAAAGATGTTTTTATTTAATTCCCCTTGTAACGTCTCTTATTTATGAATTTAAAACCTTCTGACTGTATTTAATACAAAGCATGAGCATCCTATGCATTCAGACCTAGAAGCTGCCTTGAGCAGCTCTATTATCTCATGAATAGCAGCACAAAATGTAGCAGCTGAATGTACAGCAAACGTTTTGCCATGTTAATTGAAATGTGTAAACATTTTACATCAGAAGTCTGTCCCCACTTATGTCTGCAGATAGAATAGAGCAATAAAAGTAGCTTGTTTTATACAGCAGCATTAGTTTAAAAGTGATTTATTTTATTGATTTTATCTTTACCTATGATTGCAGAATTCATTTGGCTTTATTGTTTAAACCAGTTTCTTAGTGCAGTCTATGGGTGGTATTCATAGTATTTACATAGATACGTTATGGCTATTTGTGTTGTCTGCAAATGAGTGCAGCTAAGCTTTGATTCATAGAGAACACTTAAGCTAGTGAACTGTGGGCATGAATAAGCTTATGCAAATTAAGTCATAATGAGATGTAAATGAGAAATGGTATAAGTCAGTATATGCCAATGAAGCATTATATTGCCTGTTTGCAGTTCATAGTGGAACTTTCCCTCTTTTCTAGGCTGTCCGCAGATACCTTAAATAAAGCAGAGAATGTTTAATCCTATGTACTTTGCAATCCCTAAAAATGCTATCACTTGCTGATAGCCTTGCTATTTCCAAGTGTGAGTTGCTTGCTTTGGCTGAGCCCAAAACAGCTTGCACCCTGTGGTACTCACTGTGCTATAGGCAGGGGATAACTCATTATAATTTTAGTAATCAGGATAATTAGAAGATACGTGACAGGTTCAGAGTAGACAAAAACATTAAAAAGGTCTTGCTGGGTATGTATGACTCCCATAGTACTTACCTATGAATCTATGAACCATGGATACTAAGGTATGTATAGCCCTCACTGCACTTGCCATGGTGACTTTCCAGAGACAGACTGGGTACACATTGGGTTTCCTACAGTCTCCTGCTTTGAGGATACTGCAGCAGTTAATGGATATACTCTTGACACATGTGGATCAGTATATCTATTTTCCAGTGTCAGCTGAGGACAGAGCTAGGACTATGCATACCTCTTATATGGTGGCACATTTCCACTGAAGTACTCAAGGCAATAAATTGCACCTATGTTGCAATTAGGGCCCCGTTTCCCTTGTGATACTGCAATAGGAAGGGCTACTATTCCATCTATTGCCAGGTTGTGTGTGATGCATGAAGGTGTTTCACCAACATGGCACACTAGCTCATTCTACCACTTCTGCTTGCATGGTAGGATGCACAGTAGTCATCTTGTTGGTAAGCTGAAGAATATTTGTTTTTCACATCGTGTTTAATTTGTTATTCATAGTAAAATGAATGGCATTGCTGAATACAAATCACTTTTTCTTTGTTTTGTGCACCCTACCCCCGTTTCTCTTGTTCTTCAAGTGATGATGGATATTCTTAAGAACCATGGCTTATAATGCCAGTGAAAAATCCAAGTGAAGCTACAGAACAGACCTATAACACATTCCTGTCCAAGACCCGCATTGTCATTAAGATGTTCTTTGGCCTCCTGAAGGGACATTTCTGGTGCCTGGATGAGTCTGTGGGTGTCATTCATTATGACCTAGCTGTTCCATTCAGCATAACATGATCATGTACTGGTCTGGTGGTGAAGTGACCCATGCTGTCACTGCAGCTCCAGTTCCAGCCTCATTATTACTAATAATGACGAGCCGGCAGCAGCAGTAAAGGACCCCATGGCAGTCTTGTGCACAACCTACTGATGTGAAGGTAAAGAGGCACTGTCTCTTCCAGAACTATGGACCATGATATCCTGGTTAGTGTTTCCTTCCTTGTAAAAAAACATATAAGCATTAAACTGATGCATAGGTTCACAGGTAGGTACTAGGCCATTGGCCCTGGGGCCTTTATAAGCCTAGCCAAAAAGGTACCCTGGCTTTCACCACTCAGGAAAATTACTTTCATGTGCCACTGTCGAGCAGAGCCACAGAAGTGATCCCCAGGGTGAATTTCCTATTTCCCATCCAATCATCAAGATTTTTCTTGAAGAGTGCTAATGAGGAGCTTAGTTTGTTATAGATAGGTAGTTTGTTCCAGAGTATGGGAAGTGTCTGGGACAGGAATCTATCCCTCCAGCATGTTCTGTTTATTGTAGTGACAAGGTTTAGGTCCCTAGAGCATGTAGCTCGGAGGAATTGGGATGTCTTTAAGTGGAGCATGTCCAACAGCTCTGGTTTTGACATAGCTTTGTATGTTAGGCAGAGATCGCCTCTTTGCAGGCGATATGCGACGGAGTAAAGCTGGAGATTTTTGAGACGGTCTGCGTAGGGCATCTGTTTGAGGCTGGTAATCCTCTTTGTAAGGTATTTCTGCAGCCTTTCCAGTTGTTGTAGATGTCTTGTGAGGTACATACCAAAAGGGGTCTAATGAGTGACAAGTAGAGGGGAACAATGACCTCTTTTTTTCTGGATTAGAAACCTTTTGTGATGAGGTGTGCCATGCAGAAAGATTTTCTGACTACTCTGGCAATGTGATTATCAAAGGAGAGACTACTGTCCACCTGTGTCCCAAGGTCTCTTATCTCACTTTCAGTGTTAAGTTTACTATCGCCTATGTGGTAGTTCATGGGTACAGAGTTTTTACCAAAGGGGTTGACAATGCACCTTTTGGCATTGAGCTTGAGGCCATGGCTTTGACACCAGGCATCTGTTTCAGTGAGGCCTTTTTGTAGGATATCCACATCTTTACGAGTTTTGATTATGGCTCCTAGGTTGCAGTCATCTGCAAACTTCGTTAGCCAAAAGACCTTCTGTGTTAGCCTGTACTGCATAAAAGTAGATACCAAGCAGTAGAGGACCCAGGACTGAACCTTGTGGTACTCCACTTGTCACAGGTCTGAAGTCGGATTTGGAGTCTGCTACTTTCACAGTGTGGGTTCTGTCAGTGAGCCAGTTGGCAACCCATCTTGTGACATAGGGATTTATACTTAGTTTAGTGAGTTTATCTATAATTCCAGAGTGGGGGATGGTGTTGAAAGCCTTGATGAGATCTAGATAGGCTGTGTGAACCACCTTATCCTCGTCTACAGCTTTGGTGACTGCTTCAAAGAAGTCTATCATGTTTAGGAGACATGAACTGCCTTTTACAAACCCGAACTGGGTGGGGTCCAGAGTTTGGAGATTACCAATGTCTTTGTTTATAAATTCCATGATGATATATTCCATGGCCTTGCAGACCAGGTTCGTCAGGCTAATGGGACGGTAGTTTCTGGGGTCTGTGGTTGATCTCCCTTTGTGGAGAGGGATAACCGTCGCTGTGCACCATTCAGTGGGCACAAAGGCTGAGGTGAGGCTATGATTGAACATAGCACTTAAGTGAGGTGCCAGTTTGTTCTGTAGTGTGTGTAGAATGCAGCCTGGGATGTTGTCAGGTCTCATGGATGCTGTGTTCTTGGCTTTGGAGAGTGTGGTTTGTACTTGTGCAGCCATGATTACAGGAACTTTGCATTCTTCCAGTATAGAGATGTGCCCTTTAGGGGGTGAGAGGGGGGTAAGGTTAGCACTGAATCTATCTGCCAGGATGTTGGCAATATCAGTTGGTTCTGTATATTTAGTGCCGTTGTGCAATAACTCAGAGCAGATCTGAGTGTTGCCATTGAGATTCTTGACATAGCTATAGAATGCTTTGTTGTTGTCGTTAGAATCAGTGGCAATTTTGTTTTTGCAACTAACTTTGGAGGATTTTATGAGGGATCTTAGCTTCTTACTGAGGCTGACCAGGGAGTTCCTCCAGTCATGGGATTTTACTCTTTTTTTGCAACAGTTTCTTTCTTCTGTTGTAGAGTTTGTTTATGGCAGGGGACCACCAGATTGGCTTCATTTTTTTGGAGGATAGCATCTTGGTTCTGTTAGGGATAGCACGATCCATGCACTTGTGTAAGTGCTTATAACGTGCCATTGTGTAGGATTCAGCAGTCGTACCTCTATTGTCTGTCTGTATGGGTGTCATGAAGTTTGCCACTTCTGTGTTAAGAAGTGTGAAGTTGGCTTTGGAGAAATTTTTTACGGTAGTTTCCCTAATGAGGGGTGGGGATGGGATGTGAATGTCTAGGGTGATTAACTTGTGGCCTGATCTGACCAATGAGGAATTGACCTTTGGTGTGGAACACCAGTCACCCATGTTCGTAATGACCAGGTCTAGGATATTGCTGCCCCTGGGGGAGGTGTGGATAAGTTGATCCAAGGCACTGGAATTTATGAATTCCTGAAAACGTTGAGCAAAAGAGTTGGTACATGAGTAGTTTTTGCAGTTATTGGTGGGGTAGTTGAAATTGCCCATTTTTAGGGTGCTGGGTTGTACCCTAATATTAGTGTATCATGAAATGAGGAGTGGGAATCCTGGGTCATCGTGGGGGATCTGTAGCAAGCTACAATTTGGATTGCGGTCTTGCCCAGAGTTAGTTGCACTTGGATAATCTCAGATGCATTATGCTGAACAACTAGCCTGGAGGTGTGGATATCCTTAATGAATATGGACACACCTCTGCCTTTAGTGTTTCGGTCCAGGTTAGGTGCCCGAAAGGTGTGGTATGAATTATAGCCTGGTAATGCAGAGGTGCTCTCTGGAGCCTTGAACCAGGTCTCTGACATTGCACAGATGTCAATGTTCTCCATTCTAAGGAGTGCCTCGAGTGAGTGAATTTTGAGGTTTAGACTTCTAGCATTAAGTAGCATTACCCTCAGATTTTGCTTGCTTGTACCTAATATGGTGGTGAATTTATCATTTGAACCTTGCCTAAAAAAGGCACTATAGAGGTGGCAAGAGCCTTAGCCAGTATCCAAAATCCCAAGGGCAACAGGAGCAGGCCATCTCTGGCAAAGCATCGTGGTCTGTCAATCATGTCATCCCAGGCAGACAGATACTGGATCCCCTTAGAATGACACCAAAAGGTTAGCCAATTTTTGAAGTCAATCATTTTGTCCTTGCACTGCGGTATCATTCTGGGCAATAGCAGGATGCTACTCAGGGCTAGGGTCATACCTGTCTGGGCTACAAGATCATAGAGCTCTTCCATGTCTCTTTTCATGTAGTCCAGGGAGGTATATCTCAGGTCATTTACAGCAACATGGACAATGAAAGAGTCATATTTGTACTTGTTGTAAAGTGACCTGAGTGTGTGGGTTATGTGACAGATCCTGGCACCAGACAGGCAGCTGACAGTAACCTTCTCCTTGTTTAGCCTGGTGAGTGGGACATCAGTGTGCCTGACTATAGAGTCACCTATCACTAGTGTGTTGGGTATGTTGTTTTGCCTTATGGGATGTGGTTGATTGGCACACTGAGTCTGTGGACTATGTGTCATTTGGGTTGTGTTAGGGGGTGAAGGTTGCTTACGTTTCTGCTTTGGAGGTCTCTGTTGCTTGAGCAAATTATTATTGAGAGTTTCCATGAATGTTTTTGCGTTTCTATGTGTGGATTTTGGTGGTGTAGGTTTTGAGGGACCATGTGATGAGTGCGGTGTGGTGCAAGTGTTTACCTTCTCCTCTTGACTGTCTAGTCCAGTCTTGTCTGTAGAGAGCTTTGCTTCCAGTTTAGCTATATAAGTGCATCTCTCACAGGTTGTAGTGTTGGGTGGTAGGAGAAGAGGGTTGTCTGTGTACATGAGGAAATTGCTGCATTGCCCCAAGATGCCCAGATTCATCAGGTAGACAAGAGAACACACCAGGAGCTGTCCCTTAGACATGCCTGGATAGGTGCTTATTTATTAAGTACTAAAAACTGTTTTCCTCTCAGTAAGTGAGGAAAGTTAAGTGCTGTTGTAATTAGTAGCTTATTTAGTGCTTACAATGAGTTCTGAACAAGTGCTGAGCTCAAAGAAACAGATTTGAGCGCTAAAACTAAAAAAACTGACTAGTACTAAGGGAAAATTTGAAGAGCAGATTTTATGGTACCGGGAATAGTTTAACCCAAACTAAGCGGCGATGCATAAAGTGTATTTTTTTTTAACAGTAGCAAATGAGCAAATTGATTTAAACTAATTAACCAATTGACCAATAAGAGCTAAAAACTGAGCTCTGTTATAGCAGTCTTTGATCAGACAAGTTCTAACTGCACATTCCTGCCACTAGGGTGCAGAGGAACATTTTCCAAAAAAAGATGGCCTGTATTAGTGTTCAAGTTATACAAAAAAAGCTAGATTTAGCAGGTCTGAATCTAGTCTATGCTGCAGCAAACAAGGCGTACCAATTTCAGAAAGAAACAGTTCCAATAAGCAGGCACAATCAGCCTCTAACCAGAAACTCCCAGCTTAGAATGGCAGAATCTACCCTCTCCTCCCACAAGAGTGCAGACCACACCTTCTTAATGTAAAACAACTGGTCTGAGACCCAAGTGTGTAAACCAAAGGCTTAGAATAACAGTTACAATTTAATCAGGCTACTAACAAGCAGTAATAAATGCACCAGAATAAATGCAATTAAGTAATTTTAAGAACAGGCAGCAAAAGCAAAATAAAGTAATAAAGTAGGAAGAAACACAAATACAGTAAAAGGAGATGAATAAAGTGCAATTTTTATATATATATGACAATAGAAAACGAGCAAACTGATTTAAACAAAATCAAATAAAAATAAAAAAAGTCCCAACACAAATGTGGTTTCACTGATTTAATAGCTAAGGACTCAAAAGACAATCATAAGGCCTTATTTAGCTATGTTAGAAACCTGGGTGGAAACTCCCAGATATGCTCAGAATTAGTTCAAAACGATGTGAAAATTACTGAACCAACAGACATTGCCAGCATACTGGCTGACAGGTTCAGTGCAAATTCCCCCCCCCCCCCAAAAGGAGAGATATCTATACCAGAGGATTGTAGCCCCCCAAACATCTCTAACGCCCAGGTGAGAACTGCTCTCTCCAAGGCGAAAAACACAGCATCCATGGGACCGGATGGTGTCCCCGGCTGTGTGCTCCACGAACTCAATGAGGAATTAAACCCGCAGTTAGGACAGCTATTTAATCTTAGCCTCACCTCAGGATACGTACCCAAGGAGTGGCGCACGGCAACTGTGGTACCACTTCACAAAGGCGGTGCCTCCACCGACCCTGGAAACTACCGTCCCATCAGCTTGACAAGCCTGATCTGCAAAGCCATGGAGAGGATCATAATGGAACTCATAAATAAAGACATAGGGAGCTTGCAGACTCTGGATCCAACCCAGTTTGGCTTTGTCAAAGGCAGATCATGCCTTTTAAACTTGGTTGACTTTTTCGAAACAGTCACCAAAGCCATTGATGAGGGAAAGGCAGTCCATACAGCCTATCTCGACCTGGCAAAGGCTTTTGACACAATACCCCACTCAGGTATCATTGAAAAACTCATCAGCTTAAATGTAAACCCATACATCACAAGATGGGTTGCAAACTGGCTAAGCGACAGAACCCACAGGGTCAGAGTTGCTGGTGCCATGTCAGACTCAAAACCTGTCACAAGTGGTGTCCCACAGGGCTCAGTCCTGGGCTCACTCTTGTTCGGCATCTACTTTTCTGAAGTACAAGCAAACACAGGAGGGTTATGGCTGACAAAGTTTGCAGATGACTGCAAACTGGACGCCATAGTCGAAAACACATCTGACACAGATATCCTTCAGAAGGGTCTCACAGAAACAGATAACTGGTGCCAGAGCCATGGCCTAAAGTTAAATGCCAAGAAATGCATAGTCATACCCTTCGGGAAAAACAAGGTTACCCCTAGCTACCATATAGGTGGCAATCCACTGAGCACAGAAGAAGTTATCAGGGATCTGGGGACCCAGGTTGACAGTAACCTTTCGTTTGACACTCACGTTGCTAAAGTAGTTAGGAAGACCTTCTACATTGCCCACCTGATCATGAAGGGATTCACATCTAGATCAAAGGAGGTCATCATCCCCCTGTACTCATCACTCATCAGACCAATGATTGAGTACAATTCCCCTTTCGGAATGTATCTGACCCGACACCTGCAGCAGCTGGAAAGGCCCCAAAAGTTCCTCACCAAAAGGATAAAGGTCTCAAAAATATGTCTTATGCTGCCCGACTGAAAGAACTCCAGCTCTATTCAGTCGCTTGCCGCTTGCTCAGAGGTGACCTGTGCCTGACATACAAGGCCATGTCAAACCCAGATTTGATGAACATGCTTCACCTCAAAAAATCTAGATCCCTCAGAACTACAAGGGCGGGAGACTTAAACCTTGACATGGTTATTAATAGGACGTGCTGGAGGGACAGATTCATCACCCAGAGACTCCCTATGCTGTGGAACAAAATCCCGGTACATGTGAGGCAGAGCACCTCGCTGGCCTTGTTCAAGAGAAATCTTGACCAATGGATGGGAGATCGCAGATATACCCCAGGGATTACCTCAGCGTCACTGCTTGACAGAGGCACAGCAAAATAATGGGCATAGTTTTTTTCAAACTAAAGGGGTGGCGAAAGCCACAAAACTCTGGGCTAGGCTTATAAATGCCCTTGGGCAGATAGCCTAGTATGAACCTGTGAACCTATGAACCTATGAATACACAAAGATCCCAACGACTGAGCACTTTCACCATAAGAATGGCTTAAAAAAAACGTATTCCTCATCTGGGGTTAATTGTATAATTGTTGGAGCTCCCACCCAGTACTGGTACTGATGATTGCAATCTGCCTTATCTTGCTTTTAGCATGACCTGCCATATCATTAGCCCTTTCCCTTACTTTGAGTTAATGTGCTATTTCTACTGTCCCCTGCATTAATGTTGAGGACAACTTGATTTCAGGCTTTTGCCATCTCAGTGTGTTTGGGTCCCCCTTTAACAAACAGGATGTTTCCCATATATCCTAAGGGTTTCCCATATATCCTAAGGGCTGCCATGACGATGTGATTTTCCTCATGGCTGACATTATCCTTTCTCTGCCTTGATCCCTTACTTTGCATCATTACCACATATTCAAGAAAAGACAAAAAAACCCACAGTCACACCCAAAAATGTTCATATAATCATCATTCAAAATGCACAACAATGACCATGTGCGACTGCTGCCCTACAAACCCCATGGTGGAATATGTACTGCAGACTTCCCCATGCCCTATGCAAGTCCTGTACAGTTATACATGTCATTTTCTTCCAGAATTAGGCACACACCAGTAGTGTTTTCCAGACAATATCCACCACACATCTTGGAAAAATGTCAGACTACACAAACACACACACACACACACACACACACACACACACACACACACACACACACACACACACACACACACACACACACACACACACACACACACACACACACACATATTTATATATATATATATATATATATATATATATATATATATACATACACACACACACACACACACACACACACACACACACACACACACACACACACACACACACACACATATTTACATATATGTATATGTAATACTATGTATTTATTTGTTCATTTATTCATTCATTTCATTATTTAACTTTTGTCTGCCATTAAGTGCGCTGGTGCAAGGACACTTTTCAACCATTACCCACAATAAAGGGAGGTCACCAACAGCTGCAAGTTTGTAACTTAATTGGCGGTATAAGATAGACATTAAAAAAATCCAGCCAGGTGGAGTTTTGCCATAGAATCAGTTGCAGTGCATTCACAAAAATAAGGCAAAAACATTTTTTAACACATTTATCCTTCCCCCACTCCTACTACTGTCATGTATTCATACCATTTTTCATTTATCAGTGCTAGTCACAAAAGTTTGCACCGCAGTAGGCCACAAGTGAATGACTGCATTTCTGCTATGTAGGTACAATTACTGAATAACATCAAAGTAATGTCCTCAGTGACCACTAATTGTTTGCAATACTGCTGTACTTAAACTCTCAGTTTCACATGACAGGTTTATAATATTCATTAATACTCATCATAATGTGCACCTGAATGCTGTAAAACCAACATTTCCTTAATTTAACACAATACTGTTACCTATTTGCAAGTGCTTCTTATTAAGTTATCATTTTTTTATTATTTCCTTTTAGAAGTCTGTGGTTTTCTAACACATTTCCTGCTTAACTCGAATAACGGTGCATTAATATAGAAATATTCAACCTTTCAGCATAAATTTAAGTCTATTTACATGTTCTCTATGCAAATTGGGGCCTTTTATGCTTTTATCTATGAATTGTAGTAATACATGAACGTGTACGGACACTTTTGCACATAAAATGGTCTAACATACTCATGAATGCGTATTATGACCAGTATGAGCAAACTGTGAATGTCTGTGGAGTCTGCAGCTATCAACAGCATTTCCATTCCTCTCTTAGCATACTGCAGGAATGAAAGGATATGCTCAGTTAAGTTGAGATGTAAAAATATTCAGATAAAACAAAATGGTGTCTTACAATTAAAGTAGCTCTCCTCTGACACACCTTGTCACTTCTACCCACAAAAACTTTATATAAACTGTTAATCAAGTACATAGGGTAGATGTATTTATGCAACCCCCCAAAATAAATGTATCCTTGATGCTACCATGAAGATAAGTCTAACATTCTGGTTTTGTATTTAAAAAGATAAAAATAGGTAAGCCAAGATACACACACACTCTGGCAATTATAAGTATTACATAATGGAAGTGATTTTTGCATTTTTTGTATGTACAATATAAGTCAAAGTAGAATGAATTCCTTTAAAATAAACATGGCTATGACAAAACATTTTTGGAAAAAACAAACTTGCCAATAGTAACACTACTTGCTGTAATGAACCTCCTGGTAATTTAGGTTTGGTTAGGTTACTGTCACACCCCAGATGGAGTTGATGTTAAACCTTGAGCTATAGTCCTGCTCATCCCTCCTTCTTTGTGGTACTGGCACTTCTGGTCAGGGCACTATCTGTGAAGGCACGAGGCCATGCTTCAAGCTGGTCTGATAAAGAGACTAAAATCACACTATATCTTCTGGAGTCATATCTGGAAAAGATCACGGTATGCATTAAATGCAGCAATTGGAAGAAAATCAATATTTGGCAGGAGTTGGGTGACCATCTGGAGAATCGGATGGAGATCAGCCTGTCTGGCAGCATTGCCATCACAGGTATGATAACCTAAAGAACCATATGGTGGACCACCTGGCTGAGTGGATATACCAGGCAGAGGCAAGAAGGACAGAGTTCTATAGCAAGTATTTGGGGGGGGGTGTATATTTAACATGGGTAAAACAGTTAGGGACATTGTTTTAGTGAAGGTATTTGATATGTATACCTGCATAAATGTATCTATACAATTAGTATAATAATGCTACAGAAAGCATAACATATCTATATACAGAAGTACATCAGCATAGAAATATGTAATGCTTACGTGGTAACAAAAACTGTTTGTACAAACAGAAATGTAAGATATGTATTGGTAAAAAATAAATCTGCATATATATATATATATATATATATATATATATATATATATATATATATTTATATGTCAAAATAACCCAGGTATGCATATGCATAAGTACTGTAACAACTAGTTTTCCATCTCTTTAGATAGGGATAAAATAATATTTGAATTTCCATACTTTCATTTATTATTGCATTAACTGAAATTATATGCAGACAGTTTTTTATGTAGGCCAGGAATTATTTGCAAGTGTATCAGCTGCATGAAAAATCCTTTCTTTTCAGAACAGTTACTGCATGTACAACACGGCTGAAGTCAGTCAGGTTCCACACCATAACACCATAAGTCAGACTGGAGGTTCGGGGAAGGGTGGATGGGTTTGCTGCATTATGAAGTGAATGCGAAGCACATATTTCACTGAGAAATAAGCAATATAATTAGTTCTGCATTATCAACTTATATTCTTAGAACTGATCAGGAAAAAGAAAACTATCAAGCACACACTTTTAAACAGCTTAGGAAATAAAATCTTCCATAACTTGCAGCATTGTTCCCTGGGTCTACACACTCATGCTGAACCAGTCAGATACTCAGTCAGATACTGCTACATGCAAAGCATTAATATTTTAAAAAAGTATTCTAGCAAAACTATTTATTTATTTATTTATTTGACATTTCTTGGCCAGGTTGGTCTTACTGGGTATGTGGCCATTTTCAGCTGAAATCCGAGGAGAAAAGCTCCAGTAAGGAGATAACATAAGTAAATCATAAAAATAAATCGCAATGCAGTTAAAATAGTAGTTTTGTGCAGTTACAATACATACATGGTGAAACTGACAAAAATAACAGCCACTGTAATTGTAAGCACATACAGATTGCATCCTATACAAAGTTCTGTTATATTTTCTAATTGGCGTAAGGCATCAACATTGAGATGTAAGACATCCTCTTATGCTTGCTCACAGTAAACAGAGATAAGATACAGTGTAAGTGTAGGCTAAGGAGGTTTTTTGCTAAACATAGTCACAGTATAGTTGCTTACAGATGGTTTATGAGTAGGTTGTAACACTCTACAGGGCAAAAAACAGTTGTATAATGTATACTGTGGATGCAAGCAGAGACTGAGAGAAAGATGGCATAGTAGAGAGTAAAGGGAAGCATTTGAATGAAAGGGTAGTTTATAGTAGAGAGGGGCAACAGAGAAAGACTAAGTTGGGTCAGAATAAGAAAAAGTCCAACAGTTTACTAGATTATCTTTTGGTGTTTTCTTGAAACAATTTGTGCTAGAAATTAGTCATATATTGGGGTAGTTTATTTTAAGCAATTGCAACTGAGTGGCTATAGGGAAGTTTGCCAACGTATTTCTTAAGTTTGTAGATGTGGAGGAGGTGTTGATCGGAGCTGTGAAGTATACATTTAGGGACAGTGGGAGTGATGAGGGAAGAGAGTGCCAGGCAGGACAGGGGTTGGTTAAGAATGAATTGGGTGAGGAGAAGTTGAGGCAGAAGGAGTTGATGGCGAAATTCAAGCCACTGTAAGTTTTTTAGTGAAAGGCAGTAGTGCAAGCAATATGGTAAATTGCAAATCTAGCAATCTTATTATATGTAAGTTCCAGCTTAGTCAACAGGCTAGTTTGAAGGTTAGTGAGGATAGGGGCAGCATATAGATGGGTGGGTAGTAAGTAGACTTGAGCCAAAGAGAATCTGGATTCATTAGTCAAGAATTTTTTATTTCTGTAAAGTAGGCCAACTTTCCGGTGACTCTTTTTAATTGAGTTATGGATATGGAGAATACATTGAAGTTGATTGTCTATTGTAACCCCTAAAAGTTTAGTGTGGGGTACAACTTTGATAACTGTGTTTTTAGTGAGGTGACAGTGAAGGTGTTGGAGGGATTTAGAGAGGAAGAGGAGGAGTCTAGCTTTATTTAAGGAGTTGGTTAGAAGTTAGACATTTATCAGCTGAGTGGAGAGATTCTTGGGTAAGAGAGAGAGAAGGTTTGGTAGATTGTCAGAGGTGGAAATTATTGTGGATTCATCACCATATTGAATTAGATAGGAGTGAGGACAGGGTTGATAAAGATTGTTAGTAAAGATTTTGAATAGAAGAAACCCAAGAATGGTGCCTTGCAGAGACCCAGTGTCAACTGGAAGAAAAGGGGAGGATGCAGACAGCCATTTCACAGCCTGAAGTCTGTTAGAAGTAGATGGAGAACAAGGAGAGGGTAGAGTTGGAAAGATTAAGGCTAGATAGTTTGGACAGAAGTAGATTGTGGGAGACTGTATCAATGACTTTAGAGAGGTCAAGGAATAGACATGAGACTAATTTATTGTTTTCCTGATATGAAGAGATATTGTGTCTAAAAGATATTAGTGTTGTGGCCTTACTGTGGTTTGGGTGAAAGCCATGTTGGGTAGGGGTAAGGAGATTAGCTTGTAGTAGATGATCAAGGAGCTGTTTATGGATACATCTTTTGAGGGTAGACAAGATAGCAATAGGTCTGAAATTAGAGGGGTCAGTGGAGTTACTACCTTTAGGAAGAGGAATGAGACTGATTTTTTTCCAGATATCAGGGACTATGCTTTCTTTGATTGATCTGTTGGTAAATATGAAGATGGGATAAGCAATAGATTTTGCTGTGAGTTTAAGCTAGAGAGGAGGTAAGTTATATGTGGAAGGGGAGCAAGGTTTGAGATTAGTAAGTAGAGATCTGATATAAGTGATGGCGATAGGCTTAAGAGTAAAGGAGGTTGAGTGGGTGCTGGGGGAGAAGTGGAGGGGTTGTTTGTGTCTTTTTTAGTTAATTTCTTAATGAGTCAATTAAGAATATGTTAAGAAGTGTAGCAGTTTGCAAGGCAGAGCTTTTAGGGGGGGGGGATTAGGTGCAGAGGGTTTGCCTGGGTGTAGCAACTCATTGATAGAATTCCCGAATTTCTTGGGTTTACAGTGGGGGTGTATTTGTGGGTTTAGATAGAAATTCTTTTTATCGAGGTTGACTTGTTTTTTTCTTTAAGTTGTGTAGTTCACTGTAGCACTGTAAATTGGATGGGGATATGTGTTTATTCCAATTTTTCCAGGCACTATCTCTCATTTGCATGAGGGTGCAGGTATCTTGGGTTATCCAAGGTGCAAAGTTAGATTTATTCCAAATTGTCCTAATAGGTGCCAAGGAGCTTAGAGTGTTAAGAAAGATGGTACTGAATTCTAGGACAGCTTTTTCTATACAGATTTTATGAAGGGAGGACCAATTTATATAGGAGAGTATTTTATTGAAGGTGTCAGCTTTGAAATTAGACAGTTTTCAACAGTCTTTGTAGTAATATTTTTTGGATCATTGGCTAGTGTCGTTGACTAGATATGGGGAGGTGATCACTTAGGGAATCAGGGAAAGTAGTGGGGTTGTGGTAGAGGTGGGGATATGATGTGAGGATGCAGTCAAGTATAGTGTTTGAGTGAGAGTGCATATTTAGGTGAGTGGGGGTAGTGACAAGTTGGGATAAGCCAAAAAAGTTAATGCTGGCATTTGGAGAGAAAGAGGACAGAGAATTCCAGTCAGTGTTAACATCATTCAGAATAACGGTATCATAGGAGACAGACTTTGTGATCCCGAAGAGAAAGTTTTCATGGATGGGGATGTAGTTACCTGGGGGTATACAAATGGAGGCTATGGCCATTTTTATGATTATTCAGTTTGCAGTTTAATACGAGGACTTCAGACGGTTGAAAATCAGATGGAGACAAAGATAGAGTATAGAGGGTAAGTTGGTGTGAGTACATTATTGCTACACCTTCCCCTTTTTCATGAGTCTATCCTGATAAAATATATTATATCCAGGAGGTAAGATTTCATTGCCAGATATATGGGGTTTAAGCCATGTTTCAGAGATAGTGAGAATGTCAGGGAAGTGGAGAGATATCCAGGAGTGGAGTTCAGTGCCTTTGTTAAGCATACTTTGAATGTTGAGAGATTGAATAGTTATAAATTCTGATAGCAGAAGAGGTGGTAGTCTGACAGGAGGAGTAAGGGGGGGGGGGTAATGGATTGTGCAGAGAGACAGGAGTTGGTAGTTGGTCCTGGATCGGAATGGATACCACCTGAGAGTAGAATGTTTAATATAGCATATTTTAAACTTGAATGGATGGGATTAAAACTGGGATATTTTGGGTTTATTCTATGAGGTAGAGAGGGTTGTGGGAATAGTTTTATCTTAAATAGGTGAGTGTTACTGTGGCAGAAAACATCAGGGGTAAAAGGAAAAGAGTAAGCTGCTCTGAGGTGTGTTTGTAGGTAGGAAAGTGTGAGGGTAGGGTTGATGTAAGTTAGAGTGTGATGGTAACAGGTAGAGATACAGAGATAGACTAGAGGAGTCATAGAGAGGAAGAGATATATTATGGTGAACAATTGGCTAAAGGTGGTCAAAGAATTGTTTGCAGAGAGGTATGTTATGGAAAGGGAGGGTTAGTAGTATTTTGGGGATAGGGAAGTTATGGAGTTAAGAGTATGGGGGTAAGTTTAGGCTGATTAATAGAAGGTGGCTTAGTTTGGGAGGACGTTAGAGCTGATTGGGGGGTTTGGGAGGAAATAGGGAGTGACAGGAGGGAGTGGTTTGGATGGAAAGAGTATAAATGTAGGGTATGCAGGGGTGGATGGGAATGGGATATGGTAGGTGAATGGAGTGAGCCCAAGTGTGGAGAGGCCGAATGGAGCAGGCAGAATCCAGACTCAGGGAGAATGCTGTAAAAAAATATCAGCAAGCAGTTTCAAAATTCTTTATGCTGGATATGGGCAGAAATAGAAATGTTAGAGAGAGTGGACTGGGGAAAAGTAGGTAACAATATAAAAATATATCCAGGAAAGAGTGCCTAATAAGAGATTTTAATATAGAGGGGGTAGCTTCCTAATAGTTAAGACACCATGAATCTGCTATATGTGGAGAAGAGTAGGGCTAAAGTGAGGAGGGAGGTATTGACATGATAAAAACGCAGTGCTGGTTAAAAGCTAGACAATGGGAAGAGTGGGGGGAGGGTAGTTGAGTTTAGTGTGCATGCCTCAACCAGATTACAAGGAAAGGGAGCTAAATTAAATTGCTTTAGGTAGTAAAATCTTGTATTGGAGAACACACTTTGAGCTAAATTACAAACTTAACTATTTAACCGTTTTAATAAAGACATGCTTTCAGTACTCAAGAGTGACCAGTTAGTTCTCCTAAAATTACTTGATGTAGGTCAATGAGTCAGCTCAGCAGGACAATCATTTCAAGGAGGCAGGGGTGAAAATAATGCTTGGTCTCCCATTAGTGTAGAGTAGAACACGCTAAAATTCTGCAGCTAAGATGAGGGGCTGTTGCAAGAACCGAAGTTAGTATGGGTTAAACTTCAACTTTTGTTTATTAATAGCAGTAAATGGGAGAGTAGCTATTTATGAGAATGCATATAGTACTGTATGTTTGAGGAAATGCATGGTTAAACAATAATGCAATGAAAACACCTGTTTAGAAATAATAATGGCATACTTAAATGTAAATGGCAAAAATATGAAGTAAAGATAAACAAGAATTGTCTCATTTCTTCTCATTACAGGTGAGATGGAGGTCTCCTAGAAAAAGAGACAGCAGGAACGGAGATTAGAGTGACTGACCAAGTCCTATGGTAAGCGTGAAGAAATTAGTGTATTCTAATTATGTGTTTAATTGATTTCAATTATATATATATATATATATATATATATATATATATATATATATATATATATATTTATATAAATATATATGGGTCTACTTCATATGTTCAACAGTTCATAAGATCGACAACGTTTTCACAGAGACCAAAACACCTAAAGCTCAAAACACCAACAACTCATTTGGTCGACATTCATAGCATCGACACATGCCATTCAAAGCATTATGCCCTTTCCCCACTGTAGCGCGACCCTGGAGATAGAATAAATAGATAGGGGGGTGTGGGGGGCATAGCCCCCCACATTATTTAGATAAATATTGTCATCTTTGTTATAACTATCCACATGTATCTGTGAAATTTACTATGTATGTGGGGAGCTACGTCCCCCACACTCCCCATTGTGGGGTCTGTGCCCCCCACTCCCCCCTATCTATTTATTCTAACCCCAGGGTCGCACTACAGTGGGGACAGGGCATAATGCTTTGAATGGCATGTGTCGATATTATGAGTGTCGACCAAATGAGTTGTCGGTGTTTTGAGCTTTAGGTGTTTTGGTCTTACTGAAAAGGTTGTCATTCTTATGAACTATTGATCATATGAAGTAGACCCATATATATATGAAAACAATTAGTAGTATGTCATAGAGACATCTGAAGCAATACAGTGCATTTAGTACATTCCTGCAAGCAAGGATGAGACAGATGTCAGTATATAATTGCAGTACTTCTGTCTTTAACTTATGTTATTATTGCATTTAGTGAATGTACTGATAGATCATAGTAAATGAAGGAATAGATTGCGCTCACTGCATTACTGCAAGTAAGGGTGTGACAGATTTCAGTATGCAACTGAAGAAAAAAGTCTATAAGCATCTTACTAAGAGATATTTGTAACTGAACAAATACATTGCATTTGGTGCATTACTGCAAGCAAAACACATATTAGTGCAGTATTTAGGCATGTCTTTGATTTTATAAGTTGTAAATATTTATGATGGCTGAAACTAGTGCAGGATTTCAAGTTAATGCATTTCAAGGGGAAAAGATAATCATAATGTTTGTGTGGTAGACTGCAACATGTAAGCACTGTCATGCTAAGTAAGCATTAGGCACTCCCCATAACATTGCATCCCAACAGTGTGTTGAAACGCACCCCATCATCCCAAAGTTTGCATAACCACATCCCATACACTTTGAAATAAAAGTATGAATAAACATTCTACATATTCTGTTTTACATCAATAAAGATTTGTAAACTAGAACTGTTTTAAAGTAAGGAATTTAATTACTTAAATGTAATGCTGTATAAATTGATGTATAATTGTACTGAGTGCATTTTCTCTCTGTTTTTGTTATTTTATTTATGCATTCCTTTTTCCTTTATTATTTTACTTCTCTCCCATTTACGTCCATTTTTTCAACATCTGCAAAATCCATTAGAGTGAACCAGGCACTTACTTCCCAGGTTAGGGAGCACTCACCTTCTGCCCATCCAGGGATGTCTCCACATGGCCAGGGCAGTGGCACTTGCCCTGCAGGCAACCCGGCATGTGTAAGGGCCTGGAAAGCCTCACAGAGTGGGGGTTTCAGTACTTGGTTGAGGATGTGCTGGAAAAGATAGTTATATGAAGGATTCAGCTAGTTGAGGTTTCACTGCAAAATGTAGAAAATACACTGTCCAAGGCTGAGATGACCACAGCACCACCACAAACACCCTACCCCTTCAGCATTGTGGTCTGCCACTGCCCTACCATCTGGTAGTGGAAATGTCTGAGGTGCTCTTGGCTAGGACTCCTGCAGGTGTTTCAGACGTTCTTCTCTTATCCTTTCATCTACATCCTCTTGCTTATTTACTAGCCACACTACTCTCTCATATACATTTCATTTGAAAAATGGGGGACAATATCTCCAGACAAAAACATTGTGCTCATCTTCTTCCACCTCCTTTAGCACAGCCTTCTTGATATTTTCCCTTCTGAGTTCCCCTTTTTGTTGTGTCTCCCTTTTTTCAAACTTTTGTACCCCCCCTTCATTTTCTTTACTGGAACTATCAGGGTTTCCACATAAGGACACCCTTATATAAAATATATTAAATGTTTTTCTTTTTTTAAAATGTCAGTAATAACAACTGTGCAGTCTGAAGCTTTCCTCAAGTATTTTAAATGTGACTGCATACAGCTGCATCCATCTCTATTATCCAAATATATCCAAAATACTATGAAGTAATACAAGGGTTACAGTTTTCATGTAGTCCTATGCATCATCTTAACCCTAGACTTCAGATATTTTACACTTTTGATGTAACTGGGATTTTTCTTCAAAATACCTTTATTTTTCCTTATTCATTGCAGATGAGGTGCACTTATTATATTTACATGCAAGCATAGTGGCACTTCTCTCTTATAACCGCTACCCACTTGCGAACTATCAGACCATGAATACTACCATATCTTTTTCTTTTTAATATCCATTATTCTCACTTCACATGTTTAGGATTCATTAAGATCTCTTTGATTTCCTGCTTTGAAAGTGGTTATCTAAGTAGAATAGTGAATACTGTTGTCACTTCCCAGTAAGAGGAGAGTAGTAGTGCTGAAACTGAATTCATCCTCAAGTCTTGATGAGTACCTTTGCAAGGTGAACCCTGTTTTTCATAAAATCTCACCAAGGTGACATTGATATATAGACTGTATTTATATAGCATATATCATGGACAGAAATAAGTCAAAAACAAAAAAAAAGATAGTTGGGTGCACAAGACCCAGGATAAAAATGTGTCCAATCCTGGTAGGTGCATTGGTGCCAGAACTGGAAAAAATGGCAGGTAGAATCCTCAAAATACAGAAGCATTCCTACAATGGGGCCAGGCCAGGCCCAGGGGGAGGATGGCCCCTCTGTTGTAGAAGAATCAGCAGTCCACAAAATTCACAAAAATTGATTGGCCAAAGAAGACCCATAAAGACAATAGAGTGCACTATTGAGAATAAGAAAAAAATTATATATTGTTACTGTTATGTAAAAAGCCCAGAATTTCCAGACACAAGATATAAAAAATGATTAAGAGAGAAATTAGAGGAAAGAAAAATACTTCCGCAGGAAAAACTGTCAAAAGCTTCAAATAAATATTTGCATTCATTAATACAACACATTTTTGAAAAACAGTATATAGATAAAGAAACGTTGATCTCTTTGGAAAAAGAAGCATCTGAGGAAGTGCAAAAATATAAACAACAAAACCTAGAGATATCTGAAAAATATAAAAAATAAATATGGACATGGGAAAGAAAGAGAGATTTGATATGATGCAACATTTATGCCAAGGAGAAAGCCAAGTTAACTAATATAGAGAAGGCAACCCCAAAGATATTCAAAGAGAAATACAGGCAGATGCATCCAGATATGGAAATTTTCACAATAAAAAAAATTAATATCACAAAACTTGAATGTGGAAAAGAAGATTAGTAAAGCAAAAGTTAAAGAAATAGAAGTTGAAATTATGGAATGCCTACAAAGTGAAGGATTCAATGTGGAAGGTCTAACACAGACTATATCACAGCATGATGGAGTGTGTTCCCAGAATAAGGAAAAGCAAGAAGATCAGGAGACGTGAAGAAGAAATATGGACATGGGAAAGGAAAAAAGTTTTAATATGGTGTAATATTTATGCAAAGGAAAAATCAAAATTAACCAATACAAAAAGAGCAGCTCCAACGATATTTGAAGAGAAATACAGGCAAAAGAATCCGGATATGGAAAACTTTACAATACGAAAAATAAGAAGACTAAGAGGAAAAGTAGAAAAAGAGATTAGTAATGGTGAAGTCAAAGAAATAAACACTGAGATTATGGAGCACCTGCAAAGAGAAGGATTCAGTACAGAAAATCCACTACAGAAAGCACCACAACAGGATAAAGCAATGGATATCCAAATTAAGAGGAAACCATTGGAACAGGAAGCAATTGGTCAGGTGCTATATCAAGATATTTTGGAGCCTTCCACAGGAAACCAGTATAAACGTTCACTTGAAGCTAGACAGCAAGGAAAGGAACAGGAAACTGTGGAAATTCTGATGCACTCAGTGTTGAGGAGTGACAGGCCAGTCAGTTCCCATATGACAGAACAACAGATGACACAGGATGAAATTGAAGAGAAGGTGCCACAAGAAGATGCTATAGAACTTTCTATAGAATGCCCACAGGAAATGGAAAACAAGGGATGTGCCCTCAGTTTGGAAGAACATGAGCTAAGAGAAGAGTTGCTTGATTTAATGGGCATAGACAGATATATTAAGATCAATGAGAGAAATAGACTGCAGAAGGTCAATAAAACTCAAAACGTAAGAGGTCTGATAAAACAAATGAATGCAGTAATTAGGACTGTCCATAGAGATCCATGTGATATAACAAAAGTAAACAGGATATAGTACCAATAAACTAATAACTAATAAAGTTCTACCACAAGAACACAGGATAGTGAGGGGAAGGAAGGGGATAAATCGAATGCCATCATGGAAGTATCAAATAGAGAAAAATATAAAGCAATTAAGACAAGAAGTGTCACTGTTAGAAGATTAAAGAAGAAGAAATAGATCAACAAAATACTAAGAAAGATAGATGTGATTAAAGCAATGCACAATATTAGAACAGACCAGGATCTATCATGCACTATCGCAAACAACAAACTAAAAACTTCAGCACAGGAGGAAAAACTTAGAAGATACACAGATAAATATAAGGGAAAAGTGCAAAATAAGCAATTTATTGATGACCCAAAAAAGTTTTATAGAGAATTGGGAAATACGGTAAAAGGAATTGAAAGACCACCAGAAAAGGAGGAAATAGATACATTTTGGAGAAGTATTTATGAAGATCATGTGAAACAAAAAAAAAGATGCTAAATGGATAGAAGAAGTAAAAGAAAGAATAAGAAGTTTAAAGGTACAGGACATGAAATGGGATGAAGTAACAGCCAGCGAGATTGAATCAAATTTAAGAAAAGCCTCTAACTGGAAAACCCCAGCCCCAGATGTAGTACCTAACATTTGGTTAAAAGTATTAACATTTTTGCATGAGGATTTAGCCATGAGTAAGAACTACTTATACATGCACCCCAAACAGACACCACACTGGCTAACAACAGGCAAAACAATGCTTACTTAAGACTGAACCTGCAAGCTACACTAAAAATTATAGACCAATAACTTGCCTTCTGACGACATACAAACTATACATGGGAATTGAGGTAGACAGAGTTTATAGTCATTTAGAAAAAAACTCAATTATGGCAAGAGAACAAAAGGGCAATAAAAGAAAGTCATATGGAACAAAGGATCATTTTTTTAAAATAAAGTTATAGTGGAGAACTGTAAAAGGAGAAGAATCTAAGTATGGCATTGATTGACTACAAAAAAGCATTTGATAGTATCCCACATTCGTAGATAAAAGAGTGCTTAAAATGTATAAGATACACCCTTCTCTTATCCTTTCATCTACATCCTCTTGCTTATTTACTAGCCACACTACTCTCTCATATACATTTCATTTGAAAAATGGGGGACAATATCTCCAGACAAAAACATTGTGCTCATCTTCTTCCACCTCCTTTAGCACAGCCTTCTTGATATTTTCCCTTCTGAGTTCCCCTTTTTGTTGTGTCTCCCTTTTTTCAAACTTTTGTACCCCCCCTTCATTTTCTTTACTGGAACTATCAGGGTTTCCACATAAGGACACCCTTATATAAAATATATTAAATGTTTTTCTTTTTTTAAAATGTCAGTAATAACAACTGTACAGTCTGAAGCTTTCCTCAAGTATTTTAAATGTGACTGCATACAGCTGCATCCATCTCTATTATCCAAATATATCCAAAATACTATGAAGTAATACAAGGGTTACAGTTTTCATGTAGTCCTATGCATCATCTTAACCCTAGACTTCAGATATTTTACACTTTTGATGTAACTGGGATTTTTCTTCAAAATACCTTTATTTTTCCTTATTCATTGCAGATGAGGTGCACTTATTATATTTACATGCAAGCATAGTGGCACTTCTCTCTTATAACCGCTACCCACTTGCGAACTATCAGACCATGAATACTACCATATCTTTTTCTTTTTAATATCCATTATTCTCACTTCACATGTTTAGGATTCATTAAGATCTCTTTGATTTCCTGCTTTGAAAGTGGTTATCTAAGTAGAATAGTGAATACTGTTGTCACTTCCCAGTAAGAGGAGAGTAGTAGTGCTGAAACTGAATTCATCCTCAAGTCTTGATGAGTACCTTTGCGAGGTGAACCCTGTTTTTCATAAAATCTCACCAAGGTGACATTGATATATAGACTGTATTTATATAGCATATATCATGGACAGAAATAAGTCAAAAACAAAAAAAAAGATAGTTGGGTGCACAAGACCCAGGATAAAAATGTGTCCAATCCTGGTAGGTGCATTGGTGCCAGAACTGGAAAAAATGGCAGGTAGAATCCTCAAAATACAGAAGCATTCCTACAATGGGGCCAGGCCAGGCCCAGGGGGAGGATGGCCCCTCTGTTGTAGAAGGAATCAGCAGTCCACAAAATTCACAAAAATTGATTGGCCAAAGAAGACCCATAAAGACAATAGAGTGCACTATTGAGAATAAGAAAAAAATTATATATTGTTACTGTTATGTAAAAAGCCCAGAATTTCCAGACACAAGATATAAAAAATGATTAAGAGAGAAATTAGAGGAAAGAAAAATACTTCCGCAGGAAAAACTGTCAAAAGCTTCAAATAAATATTTGCATTCATTAATACAACACATTTTTGAAAAACAGTATATAGATAAAGAAACGTTGATCTCTTTGGAAAAGAAGCATCTGAGGAAGTGCAAAAATATAAACAACAAAACCAAGAGATATCTGAAAAATATAAAAAATAAATATGGACATGGGAAAGAAAGAGAGATTTGATATGATGCAACATTTATGCCAAGGAGAAAGCCAAGTTAACTAATATAGAGAAGGCAACCCCAAAGATATTCAAAGAGAAATACAGGCAGATGCATCCAGATATGGAAATTTTCACAATAAAAAAAATTAATATCACAAAACTTGAATGTGGAAAAGAAGATTAGTAAAGCAAAAGTTAAAGAAATAGAAGTTGAAATTATGGAATGCCTACAAAGTGAAGGATTCAATGTGGAAGGTCTAACACAGACTATATCACAGCATGATGGAGTGTGTTCCCAGAATAAGGAAAAGCAAGAAGATCAGGAGACGTGAAGAAGAAATATGGACATGGGAAAGGAAAAAAGTTTTAATATGGTGTAATATTTATGCAAAGGAAAAATCAAAATTAACCAATACAAAAAGAGCAGCTCCAACGATATTTGAAGAGAAATACAGGCAAAAGAATCCGGATATGGAAAACTTTACAATACGAAAAATAAGAAGACTAAGAGGAAAAGTAGAAAAAGAGATTAGTAATGGTGAAGTCAAAGAAATAAACACTGAGATTATGGAGCACCTGCAAAGAGAAGGATTCAGTACAGAAAATCCACTACAGAAAGCACCACAACAGGATAAAGCAATGGATATCCAAATTAAGAGGAAACCATTGGAACAGGAAGCAATTGGTCAGGTGCTATATCAAGATATTTTGGAGCCTTCCACAGGAAACCAGTATAAATGTTCACTTGAAGCTAGACAGCAAGGAAAGGAACAGGAAACTGTGGAAATTCTGATGCACTCAGTGTTGAGGAGTGACAGGCCAGTCAGTTCCCATATGACAGAACAACAGATGACACAGGATGAAATTGAAGAGAAGGTGCCACAAGAAGATGCTATAGAACTTTCTATAGAATGCCCACAGGAAATGGAAAACAAGGGATGTGCCCTCAGTTTGGAAGAACATGAGCTAAGAGAAGAGTTGCTTGATTTAATGGGCATAGACAGATATATTAAGATCAATGAGAGAAATAGACTGCAGAAGGTCAATAAAACTCAAAACGTAAGAGGTCTGATAAAACAAATGAATGCAGTAATTAGGACTGTCCATAGAGATCCATGTGATATAACAAAAGTAAACAGGATATAGTGCCAATAAACTAATAACTAATAAAGTTCTACCACAAGAACACAGGATAGTGAGGGGAAGGAAGGGATAAATCGAATGCCATCATGGAAGTATCAAATAGAGAAAAATATAAAGCAATTAAGACAAGAAGTGTCACTGTTAGAAGATTAAAGAAGAAGAAATAGATCAACAAAATACTAAGAAAGATAGATGTGATTAAAGCAATGCACAATATTAGAACAGACCAGGATCTATCATGCACTATCGCAAACAACAAACTAAAAACTTCAGCACAGGAGGAAAAACTTAGAAGATACACAGATAAATATAAGGGAAAAGTGCAAAATAAGCAATTTATTGATGACCCAAAAAAGTTTTATAGAGAATTGGGAAATACGGTAAAAGGAATTGAAAGACCACCAGAAAAGGAGGAAATAGATACATTTTGGAGAAGTATTTATGAAGATCATGTGAAACAAAAAAAAAGATGCTAAATGGATAGAAGAAGTAAAAGAAAGAATAAGAAGTTTAAAGGTACAGGACATGAAATGGGATGAAGTAACAGCCAGCGAGATTGAATCAAATTTAAGAAAAGCCTCTAACTGGAAAACCCCAGCCCCAGATGTAGTACCTAACATTTGGTTAAAAGTATTAACATTTTTGCATGAGGATTTAGCCATGAGTAAGAACTACTTATACATGCACCCCAAACAGACACCACACTGGCTAACAACAGGCAAAACAATGCTTACTTAAGACTGAACCTGCAAGCTACACTAAAAATTATAGACCAATAACTTGCCTTCTGACGACATACAAACTATACATGGGAATTGAGGTAGACAGAGTTTATAGTCATTTAGAAAAAAACTCAATTATGGCAAGAGAACAAAAGGGCAATAAAAGAAAGTCATATGGAACAAAGGATCATTTTTTTTAAAATAAAGTTATAGTGGAGAACTGTAAAAGGAGAAGAATCTAAGTATGGCATTGATTGACTACAAAAAAGCATTTGATAGTATCCCACATTCGTAGATAAAAGAGTGCTTAAAATGTATAAGATACACCCTTCTCTTATCCTTTCATCTACATCCTCTTGCTTATTTACTAGCCACACTACTCTCTCATATACATTTCATTTGAAAAATGGGGGACAATATCTCCAGACAAAAACATTGTGCTCATCTTCTTCCACCTCCTTTAGCACAGCCTTCTTGATATTTTCCCTTCTGAGTTCCCCTTTTTGTTGTGTCTCCCTTTTTTCAAACTTTTGTACCCCCCCTTCATTTTCTTTACTGGAACTATCAGGGTTTCCACATAAGGACACCCTTATATAAAATATATTAAATGTTTTTCTTTTTTTAAAATGTCAGTAATAACAACTGTACAGTCTGAAGCTTTCCTCAAGTATTTTAAATGTGACTGCATACAGCTGCATCCATCTCTATTATCCAAATATATCCAAAATACTATGAAGTAATACAAGGGTTACAGTTTTCATGTAGTCCTATGCATCATCTTAACCCTAGACTTCAGATATTTTACACTTTTGATGTAACTGGGATTTTTCTTCAAAATACCTTTATTTTTCCTTATTCATTGCAGATGAGGTGCACTTATTATATTTACATGCAAGCATAGTGGCACTTCTCTCTTATAACCGCTACCCACTTGCGAACTATCAGACCATGAATACTACCATATCTTTTCTTTTTAATATCCATTATTCTCACTTCACATGTTTAGGATTCATTAAGATCTCTTTGATTTCCTGCTTTGAAAGTGGTTATCTAAGTAGAATAGTGAATACTGTTGTCACTTCCCAGTAAGAGGAGAGTAGTAGTGCTGAAACTGAATTCATCCTCAAGTCTTGATGAGTACCTTTATGAGGTGAACCCTGTTTTTCATAAAATCTCACCAAGGTGACATTGATATATAGACTGTATTTATATAGCATATATCATGGACAGAAATAAGTCAAAAACAAAAAAAAAGATAGTTGGGTGCACAAGACCCAGGATAAAAATGTGTCCAATCCTGGTAGGTGCATTGGTGCCAGAACTGGAAAAATGGCAGGTAGAATCCTCAAAATACAGAAGCATTCCTACAATGGGGCCAGGCCAGGCCCAGGGGGAGGATGGCCCCTCTGTTGTAGAAGGAATCAGCAGTCCACAAAATTCACAAAAATTGATTGGCCAAAGAAGACCCATAAAGACAATAGAGTGCACTATTGAGAATAAGAAAAAAATTATATATTGTTACTGTTATGTAAAAAGCCCAGAATTTCCAGACACAAGATATAAAAAATGATTAAGAGAGAAATTAGAGGAAAGAAAAATACTTCCGCAGGAAAAACTGTCAAAAGCTTCAAATAAATATTTGCATTCATTAATACAACACATTTTTGAAAAACAGTATATAGATAAAGAAACGTTGATCTCTTTGGAAAAAGAAGCATCTGAGGAAGTGCAAAAATATAAACAACAAAACCAAGAGATATCTGAAAAATATAAAAAATAAATATGGACATGGGAAAGAAAGAGAGATTTGATATGATGCAACATTTATGCCAAGGAGAAAGCCAAGTTAACTAATATAGAGAAGGCAACCCCAAAGATATTCAAAGAGAAATACAGGCAGATGCATCCAGATATGGAAATTTTCACAATAAAAAAAATTAATATCACAAAACTTGAATGTGGAAAAGAAGATTAGTAAAGCAAAAGTTAAAGAAATAGAAGTTGAAATTATGGAATGCCTACAAAGTGAAGGATTCAATGTGGAAGGTCTAACACAGACTATATCACAGCATGATGGAGTGTGTTCCCAGAATAAGGAAAAGCAAGAAGATCAGGAGACATGAAGAAGAAATATGGACATGGGAAAGGAAAAAAGTTTTAATATGGTGTAATATTTATGCAAAGGAAAAATCAAAATTAACCAATACAAAAGAGCAGCTCCAACGATATTTGAAGAGAAATACAGGCAAAAGAATCCGGATATGGAAAACTTTACAATACGAAAAATAAGAAGACTAAGAGGAAAAGTAGAAAAGAGATTAGTAATGGTGAAGTCAAAGAAATAAACACTGAGATTATGGAGCACCTGCAAAGAGAAGGATTCAGTACAGAAAATCCACTACAGAAAGCACCACAACAGGATAAAGCAATGGATATCCAAATTAAGAGGAAACCATTGGAACAGGAAGCAATTGGTCAGGTGCTATATCAAGATATTTTGGAGCCTTCCACAGGAAACCAGTATAAACGTTCACTTGAAGCTAGACAGCAAGGAAAGGAACAGGAAACTGTGGAAATTCTGATGCACTCAGTGTTGAGGAGTGACAGGCCAGTCAGTTCCCATATGACAGAACAACAGATGACACAGGATGAAATTGAAGAGAAGGTACCACAAGAAGATGCTATAGAACTTTCTATAGAATGCCCACAGGAAATGGAAAACAAGGGATGTGCCCTCAGTTTGGAAGAACATGAGCTAAGAGAAGAGTTGCTTGATTTAATGGGCATAGACAGATATATTAAGATCAATGAGAGAAATAGACTGCAGAAGGTCAATAAAACTCAAAACGTAAGAGGTCTGATAAAACAAATGAATGCAGTAATTAGGACTGTCCATAGAGATCCATGTGATATAACAAAAGTAAACAGGATATAGTGCCAATAAACTAATAACTAATAAAGTTCTACCACAAGAACACAGGATAGTGAGGGGAAGGAAGGGGATAAATCGAATGCCATCATGGAAGTATCAAATAGAGAAAAATATAAAGCAATTAAGACAAGAAGTGTCACTGTTAGAAGATTAAAGAAGAAGAAATAGATCAACAAAATACTAAGAAAGATAGATGTGATTAAAGCAATGCACAATATTAGAACAGACCAGGATCTATCATGCACTATCGCAAACAACAAACTAAAAACTTCAGCACAGGAGGAAAAACTTAGAAGATACACAGATAAATATAAGGGAAAAGTGCAAAATAAGCAATTTATTGATGACCCAAAAAAGTTTTATAGAGAATTGGGAAATATGGTAAAAGGAATTGAAAGACCACCAGAAAAGGAGGAAATAGATACATTTTGGAGAAGTATTTATGAAGATCATGTGAAACAAAAAAAAAGATGCTAAATGGATAGAAGAAGTAAAAGAAAGAATAAGAAGTTTAAAGGTACAGGACATGAAATGGGATGAAGTAACAGCCAGCGAGATTGAATCAAATTTAAGAAAAGCCTCTAACTGGAAAACCCCAGCCCCAGATGTAGTACCTAACATTTGGTTAAAAGTATTAACATTTTGCATGAGGATTTAGCCATGAGTAAGAACTACTTATACATGCACCCCAAACAGACACCACACTGGCTAACAACAGGCAAAACAATGCTTACTTAAGACTGAACCTGCAAGCTACACTAAAAATTATAGACCAATAACTTGCCTTCTGACGACATACAAACTATACATGGGAATTGAGGTAGACAGAGTTTATAGTCATTTAGAAAAAAACTCAATTATGGCAAGAGAACAAAAGGGCAATAAAAGAAAGTCATATGGAACAAAGGATCATTTTTTTAAAATAAAGTTATAGTGGAGAACTGTAAAAGGAGAAGAATCTAAGTATGGCATTGATTGACTACAAAAAAGCATTTGATAGTATCCCACATTCGTAGATAAAAGAGTGCTTAAAATGTATAAGATACACCCTTCTCTTATCCTTTCATCTACATCCTCTTGCTTATTTACTAGCCACACTACTCTCTCATATACATTTCATTTGAAAAATGGGGGACAATATCTCCAGACAAAAACATTGTGCTCATCTTCTTCCACCTCCTTTAGCACAGCCTTCTTGATATTTTCCCTTCTGAGTTCCCCTTTTTGTTGTGTCTCCCTTTTTTCAAACTTTTGTACCCCCCCTTCATTTTCTTTACTGGAACTATCAGGGTTTCCACATAAGGACACCCTTATATAAAATATATTAAATGTTTTTCTTTTTAAAATGTCAGTAATAACAACTGTACAGTCTGAAGCTTTCCTCAAGTATTTTAAATGTGACTGCATACAGCTGCATCCATCTCTATTATCCAAATATATCCAAAATACTATGAAGTAATACAAGGGTTACAGTTTTCATGTAGTCCTATGCATCATCTTAACCCTAGACTTCAGATATTTTACACTTTTGATGTAACTGGGATTTTTCTTCAAAATACCTTTATTTTTCCTTATTCATTGCAGATGAGGTGCACTTATTATATTTACATGCAAGCATAGTGGCACTTCTCTCTTATAACCGCTACCCACTTGCGAACTATCAGACCATGAATACTACCATATCTTTTTCTTTTTAATATCCATTATTCTCACTTCACATGTTTAGGATTCATTAAGATCTCTTTGATTTCCTGCTTTGAAAGTGGTTATCTAAGTAGAATAGTGAATACTGTTGTCACTTCCCAGTAAGAGGAGAGTAGTAGCGCTGAAATTGAATTCATCCCCAAGTCTTGGTGATTTCCTTTGTGAGGTGAACTCTGCTTTTTAAAAAATCTCACCAAGGCGACACTGACATATGGACTGTATTTATATAGCATATATCATGGACAGAAGTAAATCAAAAAACAAAAAAGATAGTTGGGTGCACAAGACCCAGGGTAAAAATGTGCCCAATCCTGGCAGGCGCACTGGTGCCAGGAATGGAAAAAATGGCAGGTAGAATCCTCAAAATACAGAAGCATTCCTACAATGGGGCCAGGCCAGGCCCAGGGGGAGGATGGCCCCTCTGTTGTAGAAGGAATCAGCAGTCCACAAAATTCACAAAAATTGATTGGCCAAAGAAGACCCATAAAGACAATAGAGTGCACTATTGAGAATAAGAAAAAAATTATATATTGTTACTGTTATGTAAAAGCCCAGTATTTCCAGACACAAGATATAAAAAATGATTAAGAGAGAAATTAGAGGAAAGAAAAATACTTCCGCAGGAAAAACTGTCAAAAGCTTCAAATAAATATTTGCATTCATTAATACAACACATTTTTGAAAAACAGTATATAGATAAAGAAACGTTGATCTCTTTGGAAAAAGAAGCATCTGAGGAAGTGCAAAAATATAAACAACAAAACCTAGAGATATCTGAAAAATATAAAAAATAAATATGGACATGGGAAAGAAAGAGAGATTTGATATGATGCAACATTTATGCCAAGGAGAAAGCCAAGTTAACTAATATAGAGAAGGCAACCCCAAAGATATTCAAAGAGAAATACAGGCAGATGCATCCAGATATGGAAATTTTCACAATAAAAAAAATTAATATCACAAAACTTGAATGTGGAAAAGAAGATTAGTAAAGCAAAAGTTAAAGAAATAGAAGTTGAAATTATGGAATGCCTACAAAGTGAAGGATTCAATGTGGAAGGTCTAACACAGACTATATCACAGCATGATGGAGTGTGTTCCCAGAATAAGGAAAAGCAAGAAGATCAGGAGACGTGAAGAAGAAATATGGACATGGGAAAGGAAAAAAGTTTTAATATGGTGTAATATTTATGCAAAGGAAAAATCAAAATTAACCAATACAAAAAGAGCAGCTCCAACGATATTTGAAGAGAAATACAGGCAAAAGAATCCGGATATGGAAAACTTTACAATACGAAAAATAAGAAGACTAAGAGGAAAAGTAGAAAAGAGATTAGTAATGGTGAAGTCAAAGAAATAAACACTGAGATTATGGAGCACCTGCAAAGAGAAGGATTCAGTACAGAAAATCCACTACAGAAAGCACCACAACAGGATAAAGCAATGGATATCCAAATTAAGAGGAAACCATTGGAACAGGAAGCAATTGGTCAGGTGCTATATCAAGATATTTTGGAGCCTTCCACAGGAAACCAGTATAAATGTTCACTTGAAGCTAGACAGCAAGGAAAGGAACAGGAAACTGTGGAAATTATGATGCACTCAGTGTTGAGGAGTGACAGGCCAGTCAGTTCCCATATGACAGAACAACAGATGACACAGGATGAAATTGAAGAGAAGGTGCCACAAGAAGATGCTATAGAACTTTCTATAGAATGCCCACAGGAAATGGAAAACAAGGGATGTGCCCTCAGTTTGGAAGAACATGAGCTAAGAGAAGAGTTGCTTGATTTAATGGGCATAGACAGATATATTAAGATCAATGAGAGAAATAGACTGCAGAAGGTCAATAAAACTCAAAACGTAAGAGGTCTGATAAAACAAATGAATGCAGTAATTAGGACTGTCCATAGAGATCCATGTGATATAACAAAAGTAAACAGGATATAGTGCCGATAAACTAATAACTAATAAAGTTCTACCACAAGAACACAGGATAGTGAGGGGAAGGAAGGGGATAAATCGAATGCCATCATGGAAGTATCAAATAGAGAAAAATATAAAGCAATTAAGACAAGAAGTGTCACTGTTAGAAGATTAAAGAAGAAGAAATAGATCAACAAAATACTAAGAAAGATAGATGTGATTAAAGCAATGCACAATATTAGAACAGACCAGGATCTATCATGCACTATCGCAAACAACAAACTAAAAACTTCAGCACAGGAGGAAAAACTTAGAAGATACACAGATAAATATAAGGGAAAAGTGCAAAATAAGCAATTTATTGATGACCCAAAAAAGTTTTATAGAGAATTGGGAAATACGGTAAAAGGAATTGAAAGACCACCAGAAAAGGAGGAAATTGATACATTTTGGAGAAGTATTTATGAAGATCATGTGAATCAAAAAAAAAGATGCTAAATGGATAGAAGAAGTAAAAGAAAGAATAAGAAGTTTAAAGGTACAGGACATGAAATGGGATGAAGTAACAGCCAGCGAGACTGAATCAAATTTAAGAAAAGCCTCTAACTGGAAAACCCCAGCCCCAGATGTAGTAACTAACATTTGGTTAAAAGTATTAACATTTTTGCATGAGGATTTAGCCATGAGTAAGAACTACGTATACATGCACCCCAAACAGACACCACACTGGCTAACAACAGGCACAACAATGCTTACTTAAGACTGAACCTGCAAGCTACACTAAAAATTATAGACCAATAACTTGCCTTCTGACGACATACAAACTATACATGGGAATTGAGGTAGACAGAGTTTATAGTCATTTAGAAAAAAACTCAATTATGGCAAGAGAACAAAAGGGCAATAAAAGAAAGTCATATGGAACAAAGGATCATTTTTTTTAAAATAAAGTTATAGTGGAGAACTGTAAAAGGAGAAGAATCTAAGTATGGCATTGATTGACTACAAAAAAGCATTTGATAGTATCCCACATTCGTAGATAAAAGAGTGCTTAAAATGTATAAGATACACCCTACACTGATTAACTATATTACATTAACCATGAAACAATGGCAGACCATTTTGCAATTAAGCCATGATAAAGGACAGATTATTATCCCAGGGATAAAAATTCAAAGGGGGATATTCCATGGTGACTATCCATCACCGTTGCTATTCTGCCTTGCCATTAACCCATTAAGCTGTTTACTTAACAGCTTAGGCCATGGCTACAATTTGGCTCCTAGAAAAAAACAAAGCCTAAAGACTTCTCATCTTCTCTTTGTCAATGATTTAAAACTGCATAGCTCATCAGATTAAGAACTGAAAGCACAGCTGCAGGTTATCAAAACCTTTTCAGATGACATTAGAATGTCATTTGGTCTTGATAAATGTGCAAAAGCAACCATTAAAGCAGGAAAACTGCAGCACCAGGAAAACATCAGTTTGGGACAAGAATGTGATATAAAAGAACTTGAGCAAGATGGAGTGTATAAGTACTTGGGAGTTATGAAGGATCAGCAATAAAACATGAACAAATGTGAATAAAACTCAGTAAGGAATACTTTAGAAGACTTAAATTAATCTCAGGAACAAGATCCAAGCTGTAAACCAATTTGCTCTTCCTGTCCTAACTTACAGTTTTGGAGTGACTGACTGGCCCCAAAACATGTTGGATAGATTAAATATTAAAACAAGAAGGATGCTTCGTGCTCACCAAATGATTTATATAAATCAGTGTATACCAAGATTATATATTCCTCATTCTGAAGGAGGGATGGGCCTCCTTGAAATTGACTACATGTATAGATCTGCAATCGTGGGACTCCCCATATATCTACTGACCATACAAGATCCATATATAGTGAAAGTTTTGAAACATGAGGAAAATAAATCTAAGATGATGTGTCTGCTTAATTTAGCAAAAGCATACTGATGGCAAGCAGGAATGGAAATCAAACCAGAAGTAGATAAAAACCAGGCAGCAACTGAATGTGCCAAAGACCAAAAGAAAGAATATAAGGTGAAGGACCAGATGAGAAGGCAAGAAATTTGGAAAAAGCATAAATATAGTTGCAAGTATAGACAATTTCTGGAAGAACCTCATGTTGATCAGGAACAAATGCAGGAATGGTTAAATAGAGGCAAATTCAAACCAAGAAATGAAAGGTTGATATTGGCAGTACAAGATAGTGGGTTACGTACACGCTGGTTTACAAAGTCCATTGAACATGTGGGAGAAACAGACAAATGTAGGTTTTGTAAAACCAAATTGGAAACAGTATAATAATATGGTGAGAATGTTGCACTGGGGATTGTGCAAACATTATGGTATTGAACTGGCTGAAAACACTGGAAACATGAGCCACAATGCATCATAGAAAATTAAGTTTATATCACATGGGATCACCCATTACCAACAGTTCCTAAGATAGCTGCTAGAAAATCAGATATAGTGGTCCAAGAAATGAAGGCAAAAGTAGCATTGGTCATTGAAATCGCCACATCCAGTGACTACAGTGTCTTGCATACAGAGAGACACAAGTCATATAATACCAGGATCTGCAGGCAGAAATGAGAGCAATGTGGAAGAAAGATACTCAGACATTTCCAATAGTAATAGGAGCAATGGGTCTTATAAAAAGAATCTGCAATCATATTTACGTATGTTACTAATCCATGTAACTCCATACGAATTGAAGGAGTCATTACTTGGCACATTGCGGGTGCTGTGAAGAGACATTTTGTTTGACATCAAAGACTGAAACAATACTAATTTCATGAACTTTAATCATCCTTTGACTTAGGAATGGGGTCCATTTCTGTCATGGTATTAGAAACCCAAAAGATTTAGAGAAATTAGTAAGAGGTTCTTCGGTTTGATTCTTGACTCGGCTGCCTTCTATGTGGAGTCTGCATGTCTTCCCTGGGTTAAAGTGGGTTTCCTCCCCCATTCCAATGACATGCAGTAGGTGGATTGGGCACTGTAAGTTGGCCATAGGTGTGAGTTTGTATTGTGGAAAAACTACTGAAGCTGTGCTAGCCCCCTTTTGGTGTAAACCCTGACTCTAGATGACTGTCACTGTTGAAGTGACACCTTGACACCATGTGTAAAAATGAAAAAAAGGGGTTGTGAATGGATGTATCAGCTTATGCCTTTTTCTGTTTTTTGCCCATATAAAAGTAACATCTGCTACTATAAAATGTTCATTACAAATTCTGTACACATGGAGTTCTATGTGTAGTATTTGAGTAAGCTTAAAGTACTTCCACTTCAATGAAAACATGAAAATAAGGGGAAAACCTCTCTAGCATCCTCAGATTGATTAACCCAGATGACATACACTTCACTTCAACAAACATAATGAAAAAATACCTGGTGCTAGAACACTTGTAAACTTTTTATAATGATAATCTTCTAAGTGAATGGGGTGTATTCTTTTTTCATGTGTACTTCTGTATTGTGGTAGTAATTTCACATTGTTTTACAAGTTATCAAACCAAATGTTAAAACTGAAAGTGGGGGGAAAGAAGACAGGTTTGCCTTTATTATTAATTTGATTTTAGTCTTTATTGCATATACTAGCATTCAAATAGCTCTGCAACAGTTCATTCAAATTCACACATAACTGAGCGGTTATCTGATCGTATTATCGCACAACAGATGCAGTACATGATAGCAGTCCTTTTACACTTAAAACATAAATAGCTGAACTTAAGGCTTTGTGCTGTTAAAACACATGAACCATGGCTCTAAGGTCATATGTCAAGTAACTCGGAATGCAGAAGAATCACATGATACAAGCAGTCTGTGGCACACAGCATTGCTACCGTCTGTCAGCACCATGTGTTTATACTGTTTTGCTGCACTGTACTGCTCTGCTTGTGAAGTGGATATATTCTTTTGCATACAATGACACCACAGTAAGGAAGCTGGAGAGGATGTTGAATGAGAAGATACAAAAATATCCATTCTGTCAGGCATAGGCCACAAAATGGCACTTGTATCAAGCGATAATATGGCAGTTGTGGTTTTGGTCAGCGCTGCATTAAGCTTCTGATACCATATACCTGTATGACTCAGCTGACAGAGCAGTGCTGGTGTCCTATTAAGGTGGCACAAGACCACCCACCACATTATATCAATAGGAAGGGTAAAGATGATGAACTTATGGTACTGCTTTACAAATGGATGTTTACCTAATATCTTCCTTCCTTCATGTTTTTCAACAATGCTGACACTCCCAGACCTCTTGTAGGCATACATAACAGACTTATTCCAACTTCTTTCAAAATATAGCCATGCCTAGCAATTTCCATGTATCATACTGTCAAATGTACAGCATTTGACAGAACAATCTTAATCTGGTCTGCAACTTCTCCTGTATTACTGCTAACCTGATGTTTTTTTATTTTCTTAAGATCATAAACCCATCATTTAAAATCTGTGCCTAAATGGTTGCCCTTACCATGGTTCTTTTTTGCATCACTCTTAGCTCTAAGGGTAACAGTTGAGAGGAATGTCACTTATTACTGGATGCAGAACTATAAGCAATGCAGAAAACACTGTCCCTCTATCACCTTTGCCACAATATGCCTTTCCATCTCTCCTGGTTTATACCATTTTATTTTTTTATTCAGTTTTTAAATTAATAAACTCAGTCAGTGGAAGCATTTCTCTTTAGGGCAGACTCATAAGTACTGTATGGTTATACATAATTTCCTCAGTGTCTCATAACAGGCAAATTGATATGTCAAGAATCAAACCCAAGTCTTCAGGATGAATCTTGTGAAAAACACAGTCTTATTAAGCTTAGCTTATCCCCTGTGAGATGAGAAACCCTGCACCTTGTGTTTGTAAAGCAAACACCTTAACCATTAGGCCACCCTCCCAACTTAATCTTTTGCATTCAACTTTCAGAGTAGTTTGCCATTGCACACACATATACACACCTGTATTGCAGCTGAATATTACTGTATGTCAATAAAAATTATGTGAAACTTCAGCTTATGTAATGGCATACTGAGAGTAACACATATTTAAACTATGGACAGGGTTTTGATGTTACCCATAATGCATTGAAATATGCATCTCTCAGACAGTTGTTCAATCTGAATGAATTTATGAACTTATGAAGTGATCTGTTTTGTATGTGATGCAAATGGATGTTGTCTAATCTAAACATAATCTCTAAGCATGCACTAAATGCAGTGATGGGAAGAAAACTGATATCTGGCAGGAGTTGGGTAAGCACCTGGAGAACCTCACAGAGATCAGTCTCTCTGGACAGCATAGCCATCACAGGTATGATTATCTGAAGAATCACTTCCGAAATGTTATACTTTCATAAATACTTTGGTTCAGTTGCCTATAATTTACACTCAGACGTCAGTACTTTAGGACAAACTTCACAGTTTGCTCTAATAATGAGCCATAAGAAGATGCTGTCCATTATGGAAGTGTAATACAGGAGGACAGCGAAGGTGCTATTTTTACATTGCTAAAATCATATCATTAGAAGTTCATTTTTTGATTGTTCTACTTACCAAGATTTGCTGTTCATTGTTATTCATCATGTTAATTTCTTTCGTTTGATTGGCAAGTTAACCTTCTTCTAGGTTGAAACTTCTGCTCTAAATTTAAAGCATCTTTTTTCTGCTTTGAATGCTAAGTACTTAAACTGGCTGTGGTATTAATTATCATTGCTTCTTCCAGGTTTAAGACATTCCGCTGACATTTTCAATGATCTTTTCCCATTTCCAACCTATCTTTTTATTCAGAAATTTTCAGGCAAGATGGATCGTCAGATGAGCAGGTAAAGGTAAATTGAAGATACTAGCTACAAAATAACAAAGTGCCAGCAGAAATAAAATGAAGGTTGTTCATAGCCGGCTGGGAAAGGTTAAGTCATATAATTTTTAGAATAACTTAAAATCAGTATAATCTGTTTCACATGTAATACCAAACCACCAGGTGAGGCACCCTTCACTTTTCAGGCAGTATCTAGAAATGCACCTGACATTTTCGGTCTCGCGGACAGCACAGTCTAATCTCTATGACTGGGCTCAGACTCACTACCACCACACCACCATGTCTCTAGGGGTAGTGCCCCAGAGGATATCTTAGCTGAAGTGTTAGGTCTAATACAGTCCCAAGAATGAACAATGCCACACACACAACACAAGTACACCAAAAAAAACAGCAATCCACACACATACACTTAAAATCCTACATATAACCCTACATTAAACTGTACATACACTACTATCTATCCACTTACCTTAACCCAAACCCTAACCCTAATGTCTGTCACTATTGCACACTCACCTGACCTGCGCCCTAACCCTAACTCACCTATCCTGCCCTAACCCTAAAGTCTGTCACTATCGCACACCCACCTCACCCACGCCCTGACCCTAACTCACCTAACCCGCGCCCTAACTCTAATGTCCACACAATCTCACACTTACCTGAACCCAACCTGTAACTTCTCACAGTCTTGATAATAGTGAAACCATGGAAACAGCCCACCAAATTCTTTCCCTGGGAAAGAATTCGATGTTCCGAATAATAATGTTCATTATTGCGATAATCAGTGTTCGAACTTCACAGTTCGAACAACTGGTATTTGATCGTCAGCCATTTCGATGGACTGATATAGACCCTGAACTACTGGACCCCAAAATGCTGTAGTCAACCCCCAAAAGCTAGAGAGAAGAAGAGTGCTACCTTGCTCTAGCCCTGAATCTTCTTAACCACTGTTTTTGAAATGGTGAGGCTCAAGCAAGCTTGGAATACTGTTGTTTTTGTGAGAAAATGGACTCAATACAGGATAACAGTGAATGAATATGCATACCTCATTGAAAATCAGCACCAGAAAAGATATACCTAACCACATCATATTTATTTCGAGTGTGTGTGTGTGTGTGTGTGTGTGTGTGTGTGTGTGTGTGTGTATGGGGGTATATGAGGCATAGTCTGTTTCTGTATAGGCAACAAGTGCAACATATGAATTTTTTCTGCATAGGGAGGACCAAAGTACATATCTGATATCAAAGAGAACTCAAGGCTTTTGTTTGGTTTAAGGGAGCCTCACTCTGACAGATTCAAAGAACCTGTGCCTTTATCCATCCTTATATTACACAGTTCCATCTGAGCACATCATCAGAACACCTAATCATACATAAATTAGGATATTCACTGATAATTATAATACCCTACATGAATGAACAGTCCGACTACCCCATATAAATAGTCTACCCCGTGTGTAAGTCAATATATATTTATATCTATCTATATATATATATATATATATATATATATATATATATATATATGTTGTGTCTTTCGGATTTTCCCAGTTAGGGGTCGCCACAACGGAACTCCGGTCCGCTAATGATTGGCAGTAGATTTTTACATGCCAAGTTGCCGGCCCTGACGCACAACTTTCAACAAAGGTATGCCCATTCACGCATGTCTCCACACAGAAGACGCTCTAGCTGAGAATCGAACAGGACAACGTCTTACTGTGAGGCGACAACGCTACCGCAGCACCACCACCGCAGTTCACAGACACACACACACACACACACACACACACATGTGTGTGTGTGTGTGTGTGTGTGTGTGTGTGTGTGTGTGTGTGTGTGTGTCTGTGTGTGTATGTGTACATAGATAAAGAGATACACATACATTTATATTAAACGTGCATATTTTACTTAACATGTTTTATATTTTTAGTGATGATCTATTATCTTCTGTCTGTTATATAAACTTAATTCAAACATGCTGTTGATTCAAAATATTATCATTCTTAATAATGAAGTATTATGCTGTGTTTTGCAATAACAGGCCTATCTAATCCTTCAGTTAGAACTGTTATAATTCTAACTATTTTAATAAGGCGGTTGAATTCCCTGGAAGAGACTTCCTTGTACCAATGTCAGCTTTAGCCATTACAACCATTATTTTACAAATTGTACAATACATTTTTATTTGCGTGTGAATACAGGACACTTTACCGAATTATTTGATAGAGAGTGGCTATACATGAGGCTCTATTTGGTGCAGTTCACTGATGCCAACTCTCTTTGTGAAAATATCCTCGATGAACAAGTCACTTTACAGCAGTCTTTTAATGTTCATTGGTAAAAATGTCTAAGAATAGAAGGTCTATGCATGTGTACCAGGGCATATTAGGCCCAGAACTCCCATATGCTATTCAAAGCATAGCTGGTTGATGCTATATCTGTATCAGTTTACGATGAAAATATAGACTAAAGGTTTGGCAAATACGAGGATGTCTAAAATCATTAGGCTGATTCCCGTATTGCCGACCATCACTACTGCGAGTGTTCAGTACAGTGAATGCCACTGTGGATTCATACATATGTGGTTGATGTTTCAATTAAAGATCGCAGTACAGCGTGGATCGGGAAATTACCCTTTTCCCCTCTGTAGTGCAATCTCCAAGTTGGAATATAGAATTTGCAGGGAGTGTGGGGGTTGCAGGGTGGCAAGCTCCCCTGCAAAAATATTAGGTTATGTGATTTGCAGTCGCGAACTGCAAAACTAAATGATGAAAGTGTGAATGAGATTCTGTCACAAAATGCACTTCGACATTCTGCTGTACTTAGCATGCAGGAAGTGATTTTGCGAAGGCAATATTTTGAACAGATTACATTGTGTCGTATGAACATTCAGTGTTGAATCATCTGTATCTGTATACTGCTGTATGTTTCATAATATTACTGCCAAAACTGAAGCATAACATGGAAAGCTCCTCAAACTGGAGGCAGTGGAGAATTAGAAATGAAGCACAAATGTGATATGAAGGATGAGATAAAAAGATACAGGTTGTGATATCTCACCTTTAATTGTAGTTGGCCAACTAATGTTATTCACTGTTTTAATTTTCACTACAAGAGACTTTCGCTGAAACTAATATTCACTGTTTTCGTCTCTCTCTGTATACATATATACATATATATATATATATATATATATATATATATATATATATATATATATATAGATGTATATATATACATATATATATATATATATATATATATATATATATATATATATATATATATAGATATAGATATATATATAGATATATATATATATATATATATATATATATACACACACACACACATATATATATATATATATATATATATATATATATATATATATATATATGTATATATATATATATATATATATATATATATATATATATATATATATATATATATATATATATATATATATATATATGGGTCTAGGACTATTCACTGAAAACACATTTCACTGAATGTTATATATGGCCTTTTCCCCACTGTAGTGCGACCGTGGAATTAGTATATACAGTAAGGGGGGTGCGTGGGTCTATATATTATGTTCAGAAAATAATAATTTATTGGAATTGCAAGTATCCATGTATATAGTTCAAAATATTTAAAATAGTTGGGGGGGCTATGGTCCCCCCACACCACCCAATGTGGGGGGCAGTGCCCCCCACACTCATCCTTACTATATACTAACTCCAGGGTCGCACTACAGTGGGGAAAAGGCCATATATAACTTTCAGTGAAATGTGTTTTGATGAATTGTGTTTTCAGTGAATTGAGCTTTCAGTGAATTGTGCACAGTCAAATGTGTTTCAGTGAAATTTGCTTTCAGTGAATAATTCTAGACCTATATATATATATCATCTTCTTTTGGCTGTTCCCGTTAGGGGTCGCCACAGCGGATCAACTGTTTCCATTTCTTCCTTTCCTCAGCATCTTGCTCTGTCACACCAACCACCTGCATGTCCTCTCTCACCTCATCCATAAACCTTATCTTAGGCCTTCCTCTTTTCCTGTTACCTGGTAGCTTCACCCTTAACATCTTTTTCCCAATATACTCAGCATCCCTCCTCAGCACATGTCCAAACCAACATGATCTTGCCTCTCTGGCTTTGTCTCCAAACCTTCCAACCTGGGCTTACCCTCTAATATACTTATTCCTAATCCTGTCCACACTCGTCACACCCAGTGCAAATCTTAACATCTTTAACTCTGCCACATCCAGCTCAAACTCCTGCCTTTTTGTCAGTGCCACTGTCTCCAACCCATATAACATAGCTGGGCTCACTGCCCTCTTGTAGACCTTCCCTTTCACTCTTACAGGTACTCGTCTGTCACAAATCACTCCTGACACTCATCTCCACCCACTCCATCCTGCGTGTACTCTCTTCTGCACCTCTCTTCCACACTCACCGTTACTCTGAACTATTGACCCCAAGTATTAAAACTCATCCACCTTCGCCACCTCTACTCCTTGCATCCTCACCATTCCTCTATCCCCCCTCTCATTCACACACATATATTCTGTCTTAGTCCTGCTGACCTTCACTTCTCTTCTCTCTAGAGCATATCTCCATCTCTCCAGGGTCTCTTCCACCTGTTTCCTACTCTCACTACAGATCACAATGTCATCTGCAAACATCATAGTCCACAGGGACTCCTGTCTGATCTCGTTTGTCAACCTGTCCATCACCACTGCAAATAAGAAAGGGCTCAGAGCTGATCCTTGATGTAACCCCACCTCCACCTTAAACGCATCCGTCACTCCCACCGCAGACCTCACTGCTGTCACACTACTCTCGTACATATCCTGTGCCACTCTTACATATTTCTCTGACACTCCTGACTTCCTCATACAATACCACAACTCCTCTCTAGGCACCCTGTCATATGCTTTCTCTAAGTCTACAAAAACGCAATGCAACTCCTTCTGACATTCTCTGTACTTCTCCATCAACACTCTCAGAGCAAACATCGCATCTGTAGTGCTCTTTCAAGGCATGAAACCATACTGCTAATCACTAATCATCACGTCCCTTCTTAACCTAGCTTCCACTACTCTTTCCCATAACTTCATGCTGTGACTGATCAATTTAATCCCTCTGTAGTTACTACAGCTCTGCACATCACCCGTATTTTTAAAAATCAGTACCAAAACACTTTTTCTACATTCCACAAGCATCTACTCACTTTCCAAGATTTCATTAAACAATCTGGTTAAAAACTCCACTGCCATTTCACCTAAACACGTCCATGCTTCCACAGGTATGTCATCTGGGCCAACAGCCTTTCCATTCTTCATTCTCTTCATAGCTATCCTTACTTCCTCCTTCCTAATCCATTGTACTTCATGATTCACTATCCCTACATCATCCAACCTTCTCTCCCTCTCATTCTCTTCATTCATCAAACTCTCAAAGTACTCTTTTCATCTCCTCAACACACTCTCCACACTTGTGATTATGTTTCCCTCATTATCCTTTATCACCTTTACCTGCTGCACATCTTTCCTAGCTCGGTCCCTCTGTCTAGCCAATCGGTACAGGTCCTTTTCTCCCTCCTTAGTGTCCAACCTTTCATACAACTCTTCATATGCCTTATCCCTAGCCTTCGCCACCTCTCTCTTTGCCTTGCACCTCATCTCCTTATACTCCTGTCTACTTTCTTCATCTCTCTGACAATCCCACTTCTTCTTTGCCAACCTCTTTGTCTGTATACTCTCCTGTACTTCCTCATTCCACCACCATGTCTCCTTGTCATCCTTCCTCTGTCCAGATGTGATACCAAGCACCTTTCTATCCGTCTCCCTTACTAGCTCTGCTGTAGTTACCCAGCTATTTGGTAACTCTTCACTGCCACCCAGTGCCTGTCTTAACTCATCCCTGAACTCCACCTCACAATTACCCTTTTTCAATTTCCACCATTTGATGCTTGGTGCTGCCCTCGCACTCCTCCTCCTCTTCTTGATCACCAACGTCATCCTAAAAACCACCATCCTATGCTGCCTAACTACACTTTCTCTGGTCACCACTTTACAGTCTCCAATCTCCTTCAAACTGGCCCTCCTACATAAGATATAATCCACCTGTGTGCATCTTCCTCCACTCTTGTATGTCACCCTATGCTCCTCCCTCTTGTTAAAATATGTATTAACCACAGCCATGTCCATCCTTTTCACAAAATCCACTACCATCTGACCTTCTGCATTCCTTTGTTTAACACTATACCTACCCATCACTTCCTCATCCCCTCTGTTCCATTCACCAACATGCCCATTGAAATCTGCTCCAATCACCACTCTCTCACCCTTGGGTACAGTCATCACCACTTCATCCAATTCACTCCAAAATTTTTCTTTCTCATCCATTGCACACCCAACTTGTGGAGCATATGCACTGACAACATTCATCATTAAACCATCAATTTCCAGGTTCATAAACATAACTCTATCCGACACTCTTTTCACCTCCAAAACACTCTTAGCATACTGTTCCTTCAGAATAACTCCTATGCCATTTCTCCTCCCATCCACACCATGATAAAACAATTTGAACCCACCTCTGATACACCTAGTCTTACTCTCCTTCCATCTGGTCTATTGCACACACAATATACCAACCTTCCTTCTGTCCATCATATCAGCTAGCTCTCTCCCTATACCAGTCATACTACCAACATTCAAAGTTCCGACCTTCACTACCACAGTCCTAGCCTTTCTC
>NC_056747.1:1080708637-1080716137 GCF_019279795.1 Protopterus annectens | reverse complement strand
GAGTCAAACTACCTTGCATAAACCCAGTTTTGATGAGTGACTCAAGAAGTGATTGGTATATCTATCTATATATATATATATATATATATATATATATATATATATATATATATATACTTTCATACTTTGGTTTCAGGTTTAGAGCATTTTCTAAAGAACAAAGCACACTTAGTGCTAACATATTCTAATAATTATCTTCACTCCTTTCCTAAGAAAAATAGGCAAACATTTCTGTCACCTTTAGCAAAATTATTTTATCTCTTTCTCTCTCTCTCTCTCTATATATATATATATATATATATATATATATATATGTACCCAGTATAGGGTTTGTCAGGGCCCCTATTTACCCTACTGGTTACATTCTTTACTCCTTTATCTGAAGAAGTTTTCATTAAGAAGATGAAAGTGCTTATCTTTTACTTGTTTTTAACAGCATTTCAATACTAAAGCAACCTTTTTTATTGTGAATTGTGGCTCCAGGTGTATTGTGTCCATACTTTTGAACTACCTTGGTTTGCAGTTTGTTCTTTGTGGATTACATGTAAGTAGAATATGTTCGGCTTGAAATTCTTTCATTGATACAGGTGCTATTTTTATTTATTCTAGTGTGTCACCTTATATGTTTTACTACTGTTAATCTCTTGACAGTGATACCAATGAAACTCATAACTTATGGATATCAATGATATAAAGACAATCTGAAACTTATGAAGCCTTTATTGAAAACAAAAACAGATTTTCAGTTTTACTTCTGTCAACCTCGTTGAAATCCTATACATGTTGACTTGATGTTCTAGCTCATAACTTTATAACGATTCCTAGGAGATAGGTAAGCTCTTTGAGACTCAACACAGAATTCAAGAAAGTATCTTCAGAATGTTTAAAAACATGGAAAATAATTCTAGTTATTTTTTTTTGTAAATATTCTCTTCAAATAAATACCAGTTGTATTGTTATTGTGCTATACTTCCACTTTGCTGTAACTTGAGAGCTATTTGTTTTTTCTTGGTGTTTGTTATCACCTGACACAGTTAATCCATCTGAGAGGACATTACTTCTATTAAAAGTGATGTAAGCACCTCATTGTTTTAATTATGGTATACGTTGTACTGTCTGCTTTAATGTTACTGTGAATCTCCTGACTGTTCATTCTGCTGGGGAGGGGAATGACTCCGTTCATATATCTGGGACCCCCTGAGTGTGTTTATATTGCTAGACCTCTTGCTTTTTTTAATCAAGTTAACATTTTATGACTCCTTTATTCCTGCTGTGATTGCCACAAACCAATCTTATTGCTATTGCCTTAGACTCCTAATCTAATCTGGACTTTCTGCTTCAGTTCCTTCTACTAACGGCCTGACTTTAATAGCTTCTTGACTTTGTTAATCCTTTTAGACGGGGCAATTACGTTAATTCTTTTGAAATATCTTTACACACTTTTAAAACAGGTATGGGGTTTTCTGACTTTGCTAATGTTAGGAAAAGCCTGATTGTTAATATTGTGTGATGATGGCTGATTCCATTAATTTTACTATGGCCTTCTGGCTCCAGTAATTCTGCTAAGGGTCCCTGATTATATTACTTCTGTTAGGTTCACAGAAAATGGCAAAGTTTATCTTGCTATCCATGTATGTATTTCAGTTGGGAACTGACTACTGTAAAATAGTGCTTGATTGGCTTTCATAGGCAGAAACATCAGTAACTAGTAGCTCATCAGTTGCTTACTTGCAGACATTTTCTTGTGTGAATACATGCATTTTTTTTTTTGTATTATACTGGATTGAAACAGGAGGTAGTTAAAACTGTTAAGGCTAAAAAATATACTTACTGTTTTTGTAATGCATTAAAATATGGCAAGTGTATGTTTCATTATGGATTTTGCCATGTTAAATCATATCTTTGAATTACAATTTGGCAGTATTTTTTTGGCGTGGGAGTGGGACCAGTGAACTCATCATAATTTCATAGATGTTTTTGGTTTACTTAATAGTGATGTCAATATGCTGCATTTTTGTTTATGCACTGTAACAGTAGAGTATAAATATTTCAATTTGTTGCTTGTTATGAGTATGTGCACCTAATGTAATAGAAAACTGTGCAGCGGCTTGTCACTTTTGATTATACTTTGTGCATACATGATTGTATGACTGATTGCTGGTTGTGACAGGTAATGGTGTGAATAAAATTGTTTTAGCATGTTATAGGTCCTTACTAGTACAAGGTAAGTACGAGAATAACAGAGGGGAGGGAAAGGACATTTGAAGAACTGGCTAATGTGATTTTGCACATTTTTTTTCTTAATTATTCATTTGTTAACTGCTTAAGCTCCCAGATACAGGGCAGCAAAAGAAAAGGAATTTAGCGTTAGAGAGTGAGAGGGGAGTTTTACAGTTAGGGGGTGGAAAGGGAGTTCTAGGATGGGGGGTTGGAGTTTTAGATTTAGAGAGCAAACTGGGAGTTTAGGGTTAGGGTGGGGTATGGAGTTTTAGGGTGAGGGATTAAGGACTCGGGTTAGGAACTTGGCTAGGGTTTTAGAATTAGAGATAATTTTCTTGTAGGACTTGGGTGAGGGGAGGGCTAAGTAGTTAGGCTAGTGGGTGTTAGAGCACTTGCTTTTTTAAGTAGCAGTGAGCATTTGTGTCGTGAGCTACAATCACATGAGCACTTGTAAGAGACCCAGGAAATCTGGCAAGGACTATAAGAACATTCCATTTTCTTTTCAATAAAGAACCATTTATTCAGTAACATCCATGCAATCTACCAGCAATTCAGGCAGATAAGACTCCGATTTATTGCTGTTTTGTACAGAAAGGATCTGGATTGCAACATTATTATGTCCTTTCTGTATAAACTTCCTAAACTGCCCCTCACAATAGTTTTCTCCACTGTTAGTGCTGCTGTTTCTACTGATATCTTCTTCTGCCCTACTCGAATCACTTAAGACGTAACGGTCAATCTGCCACTACAATAAACTGGGGCAAAGCCAAAAATAATTTGGGGCACTTTTTAAAAAAATACATGTATTTAAATGGCAGGTTGATAGAATAGTGGATTTGCATGAATTGAAATCCTCTGAAGAATAAGTCTTTAACTGACATTATTTGTTATTATAACTAAAAATTTTTTGTCCTAATATCTAAAATTTCAGTAGGGCTGAAGAAAGAATTTGATACAGTATCAGGGACATTTGAGAGCATCGATTTGAGGTATAACGTACAACACAGAAGGATGAGGAAGATGGAACTTCAGCTGTAGTATAGGAAATGCACAGCAGAGGGCAGAAAAGAATACAATAACAACACGCAGACTGGCTGTAAAATGTTCTATAATGAAGCCATTATAACTGAAGCAGCACTTACTTCTATGGTATGTAATGTTTTTGTGCATGAAGTGCAACCACATTGCTGTGCTGAATGAGCACAGTAAAATAACATCTAATAAATGCATGCTTACAGAGAATGGAAAACTTGAGCTTTTTCAATTTAGAATCACTTCTGTATAATTTTGAAGGACATTTCTGAAAATATTTTATAATATGCAATAGAATGTAATGTAAAACTTATCAGTAGAAATACATTTAATGCATGAAAAAGCAAAGGTCACACAGCACCATCAATTCCTTACTGAAAGCATATTTGACAATCTGCAGTAGAAATGCGTGTTTGTTAAGATGGGGGTACTCTTGAAATTAATTTCTACCAGTTAGGAAAATATCTGAAAAGCATGAAGATTACACCAAATGCTTCTTGCATTTAATAAATGCTTCTGAGTGTTTTCTTATATTACCACCGCTTCAGGTTACTGGAATCTGTATTCAGACTTAAACTGAGGCAATTGCTTAACTGCTGCATACACTCAACTGTCCCAGACATTGCAGAATGTCTTTTATTTGCCTCATATTTCTGTCTTAGTGCTTGTAAAATATTTAATTTTATGGTAAATCACTGATGATTATAGTTAGTCAATAATGCCAAACATTAGAGTTTCATATATTTTATTGTTCAGAAAATGCACGTTGATGCAAAACCTGCTCTTCTGTTAACTTTTTGAATGGATTAGAGTAATATTTAACAATTGTACTGGTTTGGGCCCTGTCCCCCATTTTTTTGGCTTTGTCCATGATTCTTGTGCAAAAAGTTAAAGGTTATATTGTGTAAGTAATTTGGCTGGTCTGATTTTGTTGAAAACGTCATTCAGAATATGAGAGTTGGAGTGAGAACACTCTCATTATAAATAGTTGATCTCAGATATACAATACAGAGCAGGCAACATTCTAAAAATGCAACGCATATAACGAGTAAAGGATTTTGCGGGAAAGAACAACATCTTCAGAAGACATTGGGGTGCATTAATAACCAGACTATTTTTCAAATACTTACCACTTGTCATAATGTGAACTAATGGTTACTTAGTATTTGTCGATAGCTGAGTTACAAACATCATGATTAAGCAATATTTTAGTCAAACGGGTAACTTTTATTCTGTGCAACATGGTAGCTCAACAGAAATGTTATTATATTCCTTGGTCATCTCAAACATGGAACTGCAAGCTCAGATTGCAATATATTAAGGGATACATGCACTCTTAAAATGTCAGTATTGAACAACGGTCTTAAAGTGGCAATGGCTGTGGTACAAATTTCCAATACATACAGAAAGTTTAGCAGCTTTACTTTTACTTATCATCACAGTACCGAGCTGGGGCAGCTTGTGAGCCTAGTCTTCTGGGCTGTACCCCAAAATACAGCTATTTTATTTACTTTATACTTAATTTTTGTAAAACACATAACTTTCCGGATTTGAGACTTGGAAATAGTACTGCACAGTGTGCATGTGCGTAGTTCCAATATCAGTTGAAAAAAATTTAAATTAGTCAGCTAAGCTCTTTTATTAAAGTGGACTGACATTTGAGGCACTGCCTCCTTAAAGAACAAGGCCAATTCATGTAATTACTTATCTTTCTCCTGCTTTGGGGCGGGTGTAAATGGTACCTCAGTGTGAACTCTGAACTGCTAGATGAAGGAACTAATAGCAATTTTTCATAGGCACAGACTGTGTCAGGTGACTGGTTTCTGAACCAACCTGAGAATAAAAAGTGGCATTGTGGATGAACTTAGAGCAAGGTGCAAGGCACCTTTTTATTTTTATTTTTTTTCTGGGTTTCTGGGTGCTTTCTTTACAAGTGCCTGCTGGCCATCAAACTCTCCCCAGTGAGACACAGCCCATTTGTTTCCCTTCACCAAGTGTTAGGTATAGGAGTGAGAGTCAGTTCTAAAGTGATCATCATCAAGCCAAATGGGGGAGGGGTGATACCTTGTGCTTTAGTTGAATTGCATATCTACCCATACAGTGTTGAAGATGAAGTTCTTCTCTTGGTGGCCTGAGAGTCGAGCTTTGCCAAGGCTTATTGTGTTTCATGTCAGACCTTATTAATCCTGAGTGAGACAGCTATAAAGTGCCACTAGCACTTAGCAGTCTGTATTAGCAGGGCAGAGGAAAAGGGGTTTCTATTAAACCCTAACCTTCCTCCCTTGAGTGATGTGCTCACCTATGTTGCATGCATGATCCTTTGCATGGGTTACTGTCACTGCATTTTGCAGCCACAGCACACATCCTTCCCAAACAAGCATTCTGCTTACCATGCTAAGGGCTAACTATACCAGACTGGCAGAAAAATAAGCCATGTTCAGTAATTCCACGTCCTTTCCTGTATGATACATCAGTGCTTGTGCCAGTATTTGAACTTGGGCCATCTGGGATGCCGTTAGGGCTTTAGCCCTCTATGCACTGCCAAGCAGGCATATATTTTTTTAATTTTAATCCCACAAATCTACAAATTACTATGCTAAGTTCTCTTTTCTTTCAACGACTTTCTTAGAAATAACACACTGTCACCCTGTTCTTTGTAAACTTCTTTCTGTTCACGAACTTTTGAACTTCCTTTCATCCTCATCTTCCATCCTATAAATTTCTGTACAAACCATTAATGTGTTTAATGAGTCTTTTATATTTGTCATATTTTCAGCTGCAATCATCAGATGAGTGAAACCATATGTAATAATCATCCTCTTCAGGTCACCCCTACAGATTTTCTATTGGATTTAGATCTGGGTTCTGGCTGGACCATTCCAAAACTTCAATTTTCTTCTGGTGAAGCCATTCTTTTGTTGATTTGGATGTATACTAAGGGTTATTGTCATGTTGAACGGTGAAATTCCTCTTCATCTTCAGCTTTCTAGCGGACACCTGATGGTTTTGGGCTAAAAGTGACTAGTATTTGGAACCATTCATGATTCCCTCCACCTTGACTAAAGCCCCAGTTCCAACTGAAGAAAACCAACCCCAAAGCATTATACTGCCACCACCATGCTTCACCGTGGGGATGGTGTTCTTTTGGTGATGCAGAGTGTTGTATTTGAGCCAAACGTACCTTTTGGAATTGTGGCCAAGAAGTTCAACCTTGGTCTCATCAGACCATAACACATTTTCCCATATGCTTTTGGGAGACTTGATGTATTGTTTTGCAAATTTTAGTTGGGCCTGGATGTTCTTCTGTGTAAGAAAAGGCTTCCGTCTTGCAACCCTACCCCATAGCCCAGACATATGGAGAATATGGGAGATTGTTGTCACGTGTAGTACACAACCAGTACTTGCCAGAAATTCCTGCAGCTCCTTCAGTGTTGCTGTAGGTCTATTGGCAGCCTCCCTGACCAGTTTTCATCTTGTCTTTTAATCAATTTTGGAGGGACACTCAGTTCTTTGCAACGTCACTGTTGTCCCATATTTTCTCCACTTTTTCATGACTGTCTTCACTGTGTTCCATGGTATATCCAATGCGGTGGAATTTTTTTTTTACCCTTTTCCTGACTGATACTTTTCAACAATGAGATCCCTATTATGCTTTGTAAGCTCTCTGCAAACCATGGCTTTTGCTGTAGCAGGCAACTGAGTAAGTATCAGGAAAAGCCTACTAGAACAGCTGAACTTTATATGGGGTTAATCAGAGTCTCTTTAATTGATGGCATGTGTGTACCCAAGAAGACTGAATGCTGTAATTAAATCAAAAGGTGCTTCAAGAAAGTATTAGTTTAAGGGTGTGCACACTTATGCAACCAGCTTATTGTATGTTTTTTATTTTTTATATTTTTCCCCTAACAGATTTGTTTGTTTTTCAATTGAATTGTACAGGTTATAGGTCACACTAAAGGTGGGAAAAGTTTTGAAATGATTTATTGTGGTCTCATTTTTTTATATCACAAAAACCTGGCATTTTAACAGGGGTGTGTAAACTTTTTTTATCCACTGTGTATATATATATATATATATATATATATATATATATATATATATATATATATATATGGGTCTACTACTTTCATTTATTAACATTACACTTACTCAAAATTCAGAATCCCAAGATGACTTCTTTAAAAGCACTTTATTCAAAGCCTTAGAACATTGAAATTTTATGTAGGGTAAACAACCACTTACTAAATA